>NC_090728.1:5270026-5280026 GCF_036898095.1 Palaemon carinicauda
CGGCGACTGCCGACGTTGACGGCGGTTGTCGGCATGATAGCCTTTTGCTGGCCTGGCCGGCTTCCAAGATGGCTGCCGACAATCATGGACTGTCACCAGTTGCCGGCCTGGACGACAGTGGCGCCCATGACGGCTGTGAGTGGTTAGTCCCTTCTCTCCCCTAGGTTCTCAGTCCTCCCTTGGACTGTAGCTATAGGTTCTGTTGCCTGTATGCTGTCGGCAGGGCCGGCAACGCTGCGCGCCGACTGTATCAATACTGTCGGCGGGTTGCTGGCAACAGTACTGTAGCTATATAGAAGCCTGAATGTTAAATTCTCCCCTTCTATTAGAACCTCCTTTCGGTAAAAAGGTAGTCTATTAGACTTTTCTTCCTTAATTACTGTATATAGTTACAGTAAAGGATAGCCCTTTTTTCCATACTGTCTCTCTCTCTGTCTCGCTAGGTCTGCAAGGTAAGCAGACATATCCTAGCCAGACCGGCAACATGCCGGATATACTGCTGTATAGGTAATACAGATAGCCAGTATATCTCAGTATAGAATATACTGTAGATAGAAAACTACTATATTTCTTATACTAGTGGTTTTTTCCAATATATTTTGGATATCCAATTCGGGCAATTGCTGAGCCTAATCCTATATTGAATGAATATGATTTCTTCAATATCCTGATTAGAAATCAGTTTTAGGATTATCCTGCAATATTAAATATTTCAGGCATGAGTAATACACTCTTATCCTGTAAAGGGTACAGCCCCTTTTTCTTTGAGTCTCCCTGATCAGGAAACTCTATGATTTAATATAGTAGGAAGACTACAGCTAATGACCCGAGTAGGATGTTCATTTATAGGTCTTTATTTTTCTGTTCCATCTAGTGCTAGATGGACCCTGCTGTCATATGCTGCCTTGTAGGCAGCATAATGATAAGACTGCATGACATAGGTACAGTAGTCGATATGTTGCAATTTACACTTTTGCAATTTAGAAACTACAGAACCATGTTACAGTAGTTTTTCCTAACGTACCTTGGGTATCCTCCAGCGAGTTTTCTGCTGATACCGCTTATATATTGAAGGAATAATTTCTTCAATAGTCTGATTTGAAATCAGTCATCCTGACCCCACGGTATTAACGATTTTGGGATAGTTAATTGATACTTCTCTACCCCTAAGGGTAAATAACCCTTCTACTTGGATTTTCTCACAGAGAAAGCTCCATGTAAGTTAATACTGAGGGGAGGTAGCAGCATTTGCTCGCGGAGGTATACAGGTATGTATCTCCAACTATCCCTTTATAGCTTCTATCCTAAGCTATTCTGTTGTAGATGACATTTACATGTTGATTATTAAAGTATTAATCCATTATATACTCATATGGTTTTCCTTTTTTACAGATGGAACACCAGATACCTTGTATGGCAGTCCACTGCAGAGCCAAGGGTAAGGACTTTTACGGTCATAATACTTGCAGGTTACATGCCCCCTGCAATATTATTTCCGGATCCCTACATTATTGGAACCCAAAGGGTTGCAATATATGTTGGACATTGATGTCTGAAGGTTTTGATAATACCAAGTCTACAGAGACTAAGGATATAGCACAGTATAAATTACGTAACTGGGTGAGAGGCTTCCAAAAGATCTCTCCGTGACCTTTCCTACCTAATGATAGGATGCGTAAGCTATTGTTTCCAGAGCTAAGTGAGGAAATAGTAGTGCCTCAGGAGTCAACTACGTTCCCTGATGGCGAGAAAACCTTTGGGATCGAGGGCAAGAAGTGCCCTAAGGTAGAAGAGAAATATGTTGTATCGGACTTTCCTCCGCCTTTGCTGGCTAAAGAGCCATCGATGTCAACATCTTCGTCTTTTACCCCTCTATGGGATAATGTGGTACAATTATGTATCCAACTGAAGAATCAGATAGAGAGCTTTAGTAAACAAAGCAAAAAGCGGGAAGTAAAACACAAGATAGAACCTTGTAACTCCTCATGTTGCTTCCCACGGGTCAGTTAAACGACCCATGAATCAAGACCTTCCTTCATGCTCCTTAACCAATCCCTGGAGGTTTGCGGAGCAGATGTCGATATCAAATGGCAATCTCTTCATTTCAGAGAAAATAGGTACTGTTCCCTTGGACAAAATCCAATTTTGGCCAAGCTCTGAGGTTTTCCCTAATTGTTGGGTTCGACTGAGGTTCGAACCAAAGAGAAGGAAAAGAACGGAACAAAAGGTCATGATTCTTGATCATGATAAGGCACAGACTATCCTTTCAGATAATCTGAAGAAGGCGGGTTATTCAGAGACGACGGTTTTCTCACTGAATAACATACACTCTTCCTTTCTTGCTCCTGCTTCACTCTCCTTCCCCTTTATGGGGAAGGCATTTACTTCCGTTACAAAAGCTGTAGAGGCGGGTGAGTCATGTCCCACACTCGATGAGTGCAAGCCTTTGTCACCAGCTTTTCCCGGACAGGAAAAGGATTGGAAGGAAGTCCATTTGACATTTTCAGTAGGAAAATTAGACAAGGATGTCGCAAGCCGACAATTTAATGTATGTCTCCCTAAATTGTCAGATTTGCTCTTGTTTAATGAACACGAGTCAAAGGAGAGACTGGCGACATCCCTTTCTCTGCAAAACTACAGAGTTGTGTTCAACTTACGAGAACACCCCAGACATGCTCATGGTCTTAGCCAAAATGCATATGGCTACCTTGGTAAAGGACCTTTGCGCCTTTGTGAGGGCTAGGAGAGCATGTAGAGAGTTTGTGTTTGCTGCTGTAACGGTGAAACACGAAACAAGGAAGCTAATATCTTCCAACATTTGGGGTAAAGACCTCTTCCCACAAGAGGTCATTAAGGAAGTAATTAAGAATGCCGCCATGGAAAACATAAGTCTTCCCCAAAAATGGGGCATTCCCTCAAAGAGAAAATCTTCTGTGGTTGTGGGTCCCCAACCTAAAAAGAAGATCGAAAATACTGGAAATATCTGGGCTGCTCAACAACAGCCCATTATTTTAGTGACCAAAATGTTACAGGCAGATGGTCAAAAGTCTAAACCTACTGGCAGTTCGAAGCATAAAGATGCTTCGGCTAGGAGGAACATTCCCTCAGGATTGCAGGACCTTCAATCTTTCGGTCCAGAGCCTATTCAAGATGAGCCATTGATGGGGAACAGAAATGTCCCTATTATTATCTCCTTACCTTCTCCTACAGTTCAAAACCCTCCTGGAGGAGTATACCTGAGAGCTATAGAGCATGAAGGTAGTAAGAAAGCTACGGCTCATCGAGTTCACAGGAAGGACTCAAGAAGTCTCTGAGTCATTCTGAACCTGTCGCTACTCAACAAGTTCATAATAATCTGCAAGTTCTGAATGTTAATCCTTCTGAACATATGGGCCTTGTTCCAACTAAGGGTGTTCGTAGTCTTGTCAGACCTGAAAGGTGTCCTCTGGAACCTTCCAGTCAACCACCCCCCTTCCTCCTGCCTAGGATTCATGTCATGGAGAGTAACATTCATCCTAGAATAGATACGTATCAGACTCACAGTCCTAAGTATCTTCATAGTGATGACCCGCTTCTAGAAGTCTCGACTTTCTCCAGCTCTAGGGTTTCGATGGCTAAAAAACCATCGAAGCCCTCAGTCACATTAGCCCCTTTTTCCCTCGGGAAGTTAAAAGGAGCTCGCGAGGTCTGTCAGGAGATTCAGCTAATCGATCAGATTCCCAAAATGCCAACAAGGAAAAGTACTAAACTTTCCCCAGTTCGCAATAGTGACAGACCTAGTGCAAAGTGCACATCAGAAAGATGCATTAAGGGCCTGGAGAAAACATGCATCAAACGCTTGAAGAGATAAAAAAAGACTGAGATCGGTCCTTCTTTAATCGCTTCTTTAACAAAAGTTAAAACACGAAAGTCCCAGGACTCTGCTGGTCCTTTCGTGGGCGGGGAAGCACCCTCCACACAGATCAGACTCCCTACGTCTGAGCTGGTACACCGAAGCGATATTAAGACGTCACAATCGAATGTCTCGTACAGTCTTAGTTATGTTACCCATCCTTTTCCTAAAGGGATGGCACCTAACAGCAGTTCATTTACATTTGATCCACGATGTGACGGTGGATACTCTATCACAGTCCAAGGCGATAGAGTTGGAATGGTCCATGGACGCAGACATATTCCCTCCCAAATGGGAACAAGTCCCGGAACTGCAGTTCGACCTCTTCATCACGAGCGTCTTCAAGAAACTACCTCGCTAAATAGCCCCATACGAGGTTCCTCTAATGGGTCTGATAGACTAGATGAGGCCGGTCCTAGCTCCAATCCTAGGTATATTTCCGAAGGTTCAGAAATTAACTGCCTTCGGTTTATCACAGAGAACCCAAACCCTTCATTTCATGGATTTCTTGCTCTAGCGGTTAGAAAAAGGTTTGGGATCTCAGAAGGCAATATAGGATTCTTAGAAGAATACAAGGCTAAGTCTACTAAAAGACAATATGAGTCTTCCTGGAAGAAGTGGGTGGAGTTTGTTAAATCAAAAGGACCGAAAGAAATTTCTATGAACTTCTGTCTGTCCTTCTTTGTCCATTTTCATAGCCAGGGGTTGGCGGCCAATACGATAAATACATGCAAATCGGCCCAGACTAGACCTCTCCTATATGCCTTCCAAGTGGATCTGGCAAATGAGATCTTTAACAAGATTCCGAAAGCATGTGCTAGACTTAGACCCGCAGCACCACCAAAGCCCATCTCTTGGTCTTTGGACAAGGTCTTACATTATGCCTCATCGGTGAACAATGAAGATTGTTCTCTTAAGGATCTAACCCAAAAGGTTATTTTCCTGTTCGTAATAGCCTCTGGGGCTAGAGTTAGTGAAATAGTGGCTCTATCGAGAGATGAGGGCCACATCCAGTTCACAGATTTAGGAGAACTCAATCTCTTCCCTGATCCATCATTTCTCGCTAAAAACGAGCTACCCACTAAGAGGTGGGGTCCCTGGAGAATCTGTCCTCTGAAGGAAGATGTCTCTCTACGTCCTGTAGAGTGTCTAAAGGTCTATCTTCGTAGAACTTCAGACTTCAGGGGATGTCAGCTCTTTAGAGGAGAAACTTCGGGATCAAATTTATCTTTAAATCAACTAAGGGCGAAGCTCACCTACTTTATTCGTAGAGCGGATTCGGACAGTACTCCCGCAGGTCATGATCCGAAAAAGATTGCCTCATCACTGAACTTCTTTCAGTACATGGACTTTGAGCGTCTTCGTTCATACACTGGATGGAAATCATACAGGGGGTTTTACAACACTACGAAAAACAAGTGCATGAACTGAAATTGTAGTGGTGGCAGGTAGTGTTTTAAAACCTGCCCCCTAATTTTTTGTGATACATTTTCTGGTTTGGGTCCTCACTTGTCCTCGGACATGTTCTGGATAGGAATCATCCAGGATTTTTTACAAACACTAGCTTTGCTAGTCCATGATCTGAAGCAATATGTGGTGACGTCAGGTAATTTATTTACTCTGCCGTTTATTCTACGTTGAACAGATAATTGACTGGGACTGTCAATTAAGGGGAGAGCAAGTCATCCTTTTTAAGTATGCCTTCTTTTATTTATGTGTTACCATGGTAGCACTAGCTCTGTTCTAAAATCCCAGGTGTGGAATCATACAGATAGCTCTAGTGCTGGTGTACGAAGTACATAGGACAGTTAATGGTAACCAGTACAGGTTTTATGAAGAGCGGTTATCTTTTGCCTTCTCTTCAATCTAGAGTGGCATTTCTTGACTTCATTCCTTCAAGAAAGAATACGATTCCTGTGCTTGTTTCAGGTATAATCCCATTGTCAAACTACATTCGTTTTGCTAACTATCTCTTGTAGTCATTTATTTAAAATAAATGTCTATTTGAATGTAGTGCGTCCATCTTCGCCAGACAATTGTATCTATACATGCCAGACTTTTTATTTTGCTTAGAATGCATCCATCACATTTTTGTATGCATCTAAGGTTAGACATAAGAGACACTGATGTCTTTTTGACCAAATATACAACTTGAGACTATTTGTATATTCAGTGGATACTTAAGTTTGGTCATACTATTTATGTTAACCTTGAAATCCCTTTTCAACTGTCTAGATGACTCTTCCCTGTAGTAGGCAGGAAGCACTAACATTGTTTATGATTAGTAATGATGACATATAACACTATTGTCACAAGTCTCATATGGTCAGTATGGCCATTGAAAAGGTTGATATAAGGTTTGGGCACTGATGGAAAATCCACAGATACATTAATGCTCTGGTATGCTTCCATCAGCACGACATGGCTTGAGCCCAAAAAACGGATTTTGAGCGAAGCGAAAAATCTATTTTTGGGTGAGATAGCCATGTCGTCCTGATGGACCCACCCATCTCTTCTGCAGAAGAGATCTTCAGTTCCCTCCCGTAAGTAACAGCCTATGCTCAATGCTACAAGGAATGGCCACTATCGTAGGGATGGCGCTGTTGTACTATCGATAGTAGTAGGGAACGGGGATGGCCTTTGAAGGGCCCCCTATTTATTTTTGCCACACCTCCTCGAATGTAAACTCTATCTGGGGTGCAGATTGCTATGAGGTGTGCCATTACGTCCTTACGCGATATCTCTTCTTAGAATTTCAAGGGATATTCGCTCAAGGAGTTAGAATTATGGGTACCTTCGGTAAACTCTCTGGGATATATCACTGTAGTCACATATAACCTAGGAAGCTACTAATGAAGGAACTTCCATCAGGACGACATGGCTATCTCACCCAAAAATAGATTTTTCGCTTCGCTCAAAATCTGTTATATATATATATATATATATATATATATATATATATATATATATATATATATATATATATATATATATATATATATATATATATATATATATATATATATATATATATATATATATATATATATATATATATATATATATATATATATATATATATATATATATATATATATATATATATATATATATATATATATATATATATATATATATATATATGTATATATATATATATATATATATATATATATATATATATATATATATATACGTGTCTTTGTGTGTGTATGTTTTTGTGATGTTCTTAAGTCTTCTTAATATTTTAAATATCCAATCTTTGCTACTGGAACCAGAAATTAAACTTTTGAGAAAAAAAAAATTACCCAGATAAACGAAGTCTTTCTATGTTGTCAGCAATATACAAAAGAAGAAAGTTTTTACTGAGATCAGAATATTTCTCTATATATATCCCTTTCTTTGTTCTTCTCTTGCCAACAAGAAGCCAGGAAGAGTCTGCTGTTTCAACTTTCCCTTCCAGCCATCCTGAGTTTTTTATGCACTGATTTTCCATTACTCGATTCCTGTTTTCTGAAAGGGATGAAAATTATAAGAACGGAAAACAAACAGAGGTTGGTCAGGAGATGGATATCATTTTACAATTCCAGTAATCTTGTTTTTTTAACTGGATGTATTGCCTTTTAATCTATTCTACTATTTTTAGCGTTGTTTGTATCTGTCTTTTTCTGTTTTTACGAAATGAGTTGACGCATGATAATAATAATAATAATAATAATAATAATAATAATAATAATAATAATAATAATAATAATAATAATAATAATAATGATAATAATAATAATAATAATAATGATAATAATAATAATAATGATAATATAATAATAATATTCTTATTATCTTATAATTAATATTATTATTATTATTATTATTATTATTATTATTATTATTTTCATCTAAGTTATATCCTTAGTCGGTTCCAACAGTGAAAAATACCCCAGTGAGGAAAAGAAATTACTATATATATCAACTACAAGAGAATCTTTCATGGTGAACAATAAAATGAGACTGATGTCAGCCTGTTCATCATCAAGACATTTCTTGCAAGTTTCAACTTCTTTGTATTGGTCTGGGCCCCCGCCACCCTCAATTCTCCGTAAGCCTTTTACCGAGAACATGATTGTGATTTCGCAGTATTGCCATATCTTATTAGGGAATGGAGGAGCTAAAGGCACCAAAATAATATAAAACTACATCGGCCAAATGTTCTTTGTTTCTGTCAATTTTTTTTAGTACTTTTTACATCGTTCAAAAGATTATCCACATAAGGATGTAATTCGTAGTTTTTGTCGTAGTCGCCATTTGAGGATATTTAAAGACGAATATGCTCTCGGAAAAATTGTTTTAAACGCCCTGCTGAGGTTTCATTTCCGACTTCAATTCTTTTCGTCCTTTACATCTTTCACATTACATGCGATACCAGACTTCATGTCCTCTATTTTTCTTTCCTTTTTCCCAAGAGACAAATATTTTTTCCCGGCCCGTCTTGTCATTTCCCTGTTCGGATGCTGGCAACCATTTCACTCTGTCTTCGTTCCGAGATTTAAAAAAAAAAAAAAATGATGCCGTAAAATCTTAGCTATGACTATTGTACAATCACTCAAAGAAATGTTATATTTCTTTGGCTATAAATGAGAAAGGGACCTTTTTCTTTGAAGTATCATTATACACTATAGTACAGATGAAAAATATAGAAAAAGAGTTTACATGAACAACAATAAGAAAATGCAATGTTTACAGAAAATGACGAAAGAATTTGTACAAATGTGTGAATGAAAAAAAAAAAGCATGATTTCTTGTAGAAATTGGTAGAAAACTAAATATATTTAGCTTATTTCTCAAAATTATTGTAAAACTACAACATAAGTTAAACGCCATAACGTCATCCATACGTTCAGGAAAATTCAGTACATAAGATGGACAAAAGACATACGCAGCACATCTTAAGGTCGTCCCATTTCCATAGCCTAGCCTGCATGAGGCTTATTTTTCGGGTAACAACACAACAAACTTTTATACATGAAGACGTCGGGAAAGAGTATACATGATTATATTGCATCGAAGTGGATAATGTAGAGTTCTCCATCGACCTATGTTTTTTTCTAGGCAAGACCATAAAGATATTCAGCCGACAAGGAGGGATGGAAGAATCATGACATTGCTTTGGGATGGATAGCTGATAGTTGTTCAGAAGAACTAGTTGAGGTTATGGAAAGGTTGAATAGCTGGCCAGTAGGCCTACACAGAACTTGTAGATATCCTGGTTCCGTCAACATGGAAGCTACTAATACACATGCTTGAATTAATTGTGTAGTGCTGAAAAATTCTTCGATCTATAATAGTGATGGAGTAACAGGAAGGTTTAGAGATTATTCCCAAATCTTCAATATTAAACTCGGTTAAATGTGTGTGGGATAATATGGTCTAGAAACGGAATGACAGCTGAATCCAAATTAAAGCCATGCACAACAGTATGAGAGCCTCTTCGGCCTATGCGTCAGAAATACAATATTTGTGAAAATCTCATGGAATCAGTGACCAGGAGACTGGGAGATGTAATTTGTAAAAGGAATTCGATAAGAGAGAGAGAGAGAGAGAGAGAGAGAGAGAGAGAGAGAGAGAGAGAGAGAGAGAGAGAGAGAGAGAGAGAGCGGTTTCTTTGAGTAATCGTGTATAATGCTTCACATTTTATGATGATATTGTAGACGACCTTTATACTTTTGAAGTTGTACATAAAGATATATTTCATTTTTAGTGTTTCTTATCTATTTATCCTTAAAATAGGGATATTTAGCGATTTAAAAATGAAGCAAAGAATAATAAATTATACTCATAATGAAAACTCATTTTTTTACAGTTTTTCTTTATTGAATATAATAATTCAAGTAAGAAATATCCAGTAACCTAGGAAAATGTAGTAAAAATTTTTGTTTTATGGGAAAAAATAAGAAAAGGATAAAAGTAGCAAATACTTTATATATATGTAAATTTCAACATAGGTTACAATCGGTACGATTGTAACCCATGTCAAAATTTACATTATATATATATATATATATATATATATATATATATATATATATATATATATATATATATATATATATA
>NC_090728.1:5287526-5305026 GCF_036898095.1 Palaemon carinicauda
CTAAAAGGCTTCAAATTACTAAACAGAATGATGGAGAAGATTTTTACCTTGTTTTATTGATTACGCTAGAGGCGAAAACAGAATCAATTCAAAGTAGTATTCTAAATACTACTCAAAGTCAATGAAACATGATTTCTTGTAAAACTACCGTAAGTGTGTATTTTTAGTAATTATTAATTTTATAAAGACAAGGTGAGAGATAAAAGAAAAAAATGTTTAAGTGAAATTTCTATGGTACTTCACTTGTTTCTCTAAATTGTAAATATATAAAAGAGACCACTTTAGAGAATTGCAATGTCCTGATTGCATGCCTCAAAATTTCCTCTAATGAAATGGAGAGGTCAGAAGAGTTTTATTCTTAAATGACGTACGTGATTATTAATAAAAAAACGGTTAAATATTCTTTTCACAAAATACAAATAGAAAATACGCTGCACAAAATGGGAAATACTGGCTGCCCGTAACTGATATCAGAGCAAGTATCACTTCTGTCAACGGAGCCACCGACATACAGTATATGGTTCCAAATAGTTAAAATGGGCACTTTATAATGTCAAGTCAATCCCATAATCGATATACACTTGTGATTAATCTTTATGAGCATTGTGCTCAAAGCTTAAGTTTTGTAGCCCATATACAGTATTATCTTATATCTATATGCTGAAGCATTGCAAAAGTTTACACTTAGGTAAATGCCAAGCGCTGGTAAGCGTGTCCACAAAAATGCATAGGCACACATCTCTCTCTCTCTCTGTCTCTCTCTCTCTCTCTCTCTCTCTCTCTCTCTCTCTCTCATATATATATATATATATATATATATATATATATATATATATATATATATATATATATGTATATAAATATATAAATATATATATATATCTATATATATATTATATATATCTCTATGATATATATATATATATATATATATGTATACTGTGTATATATATATATATATATATATATATATATATATATATATATATATATATATATATATATATATATATATATTATATATATACACACACACACATATATATATATATATATATATATATATATATATATATATATATACATATATATAAATATGTATATAGATTTATATATATATATATATATATATATATATATACATATATATAAATATGTATATATATATATATATATATATATATATACATAAATATATATATATATATATATATATATATATATATATATACATAAATATATATATATATATATATATATATATATATATATATATGCATATATATATGTACAGTTTATATATATATATATATATATATATATATATATATATATATATATATATATATATATATATGTGTGTGTATATATATATATATATATATATATATATATATATATATATATATATATATGTATATATATAAATATATATATATATATAGTATATATATATATATATATATATATATATATATATATATATATATATATATATATAGCATATATATATATATATATATATATATATATATATATATATAATGTGTGTATGTTTGTTTCTTATCATTAAGCTTGATTAATATCACACGGATGTGGAATAATTAGTTTTAATTCTTATTCAAAGAACGTTAATGATGATGATGGTGATGATGATGAGGATGATGATGAACAAAATAATAGTGATGAGATGAGGAAACTCAATAGTTGTTGAGTCGTAAGATATTTTAGAAAAATATGCAAGCAAGCCTTTAGATTTTAATTCTCTTTTCAAGGAGTAATAATCAATGGAAAATAATGTATGGGATACTACGTGCGAAGTAGGGAGACGGTTCAACAAAACGGGTGCAATCTTTGTGCATGAAAATCCATCGCAGTGAAATGTTTGTTCATCTGATCTCGAAAAATTATGTGAAGGCGTGTCATTTCAGAAAGATTCTCGACTTGTATTTTTCATCCACTCGTAAAGTTTGCTTCCATAATTCTGGTAACTTCACGGGAAGCTAAGGAGAATAATATGTCTGACAGTTGTATGTTGTAGTAGGTAATACTGTGTTTAGCAAGAGAGAAACTGTTAGCAACGCTGAATTTCAAACAAAGTCACTAACATTATGAACACACGATCAAAAGTAGTTTTATTGACTTGACCTAATCTTGTATTGTATTCACTTAACAGCTTTATGAAAATTAATCAAAATGCTGTTGATCACGTGTTTACAAGCTCAGTAAGTTACTTTCAAAGACAGCTTTGCCAACAATTTATCTTTTATTAAGCACAGCATTATTTGGTATAATATACGAGTACAGCTTGCAGATGTCTCCCCTGCTCGCCGTTAAGTGTACTGTACAAATCCTTTAATTTATGGACAAGTCTATTCATTACGGGGTGTTGATCTATCAAATTATCTAATGAATGCGTTTATAGAATGAATTAAAAACTTTTTCGAATTTTTAAATATTTTATTGAAGCTGTGTACGTAAATCTAGCAAATGTTGTTGAAGTCGATGCTCTGTGCCTTATCCTTCAAACAATATGGGTCATGGTGGAATCACGATAGTCATTTCTTCTCCTAGGTTTTCGCCAACCTTCAACCGAGGATAGCGGCACACTTGCAGTTCGAGGAGCAAATGGGAAAGTTAAACAAAACCGATCAGCTGATATCATTATAGCACCAAGAAATTTTCTAACTGTTGCAGTAATAGGTATTATCGGTACATTAAGTGAATTGAAGATTCTACAACTACCAAAGGATGACCAAAGTATTTTTTTATTATCTCGTGAGGCTTGTGGGACCCAACATTGCCAAGCAAGAGCACGTCCTATTTGTAGCCGACATCATGTGTTTACATTTGACGTGACGCTCGTGGTTTATATATGCTGTTTCCCTTCCAGTTTGGAAGCCAATATCTCTAGCAGCATCTCGTGCTTTGACTTTTGGGCAGCTCTTGGCGAAAAAGAAAAGAAAAAAAAATGGAGTCTAGTGTGATTCCAGCTTCATTATATTATTGTTGTGAATACATTAAACTTTTTAATGTATTGAAATGCAATTTTACTTATGCTTATTATTGTTTCCCTCTTAAGTTAAATAATATTTTTACGATAGTCTGCATATAAACGAGAGTGGAATCGTCAACCGAAAGACATTATCAAAATTCACATGCGCCATTTCTAATGTCGTCATTGGAAGCAGGTAAAAAGATCAGGATCATGCATCATGTTTATTTTTCCTGCCATTATGTCTCGAGGTCTTTTTCACATATTCAGCCTTTTTTTTCTAAGGAACCATTATATGTATCTTAGTTTGAAGAATCATAATTTAAAATAGTGGCTTTTCCATCTGATTGTTGAGGATGGAATAACCATGGCAATATTACAAACAAACCACTCAAATCACCCCTACGATGACGAGGCTGAGACGTAATACCAATCAAATACGAATTACTTACTTGCTTCTCTGTGTAATCAGAGTTTTTTTTTTTTTTTTTTTTTTTATCTACATCAGGTCTGCAATATAAAAACTTACTACATTTGGTTCTTAAAAAAAAAAAAAAAAAAAAAAAAAAAAAATTATCGAGATTCTTTGCTTCATTTCCGCGGATAATCTATTCGAGAATAATTTTGAGAGAAATAATGCAAAATTCATTATGTTTCTAGTATTTCTCGTTTTCTAATGATTGACCTTTTTATCCAATGGAAATTCTTCAGATGTTTGACTTGGCGTACAAGAAGAACTTCCATAAATGTTTGATCAAATCCTGCACGCTACTGAAAAAAAAAGAAAAAAAATAATAGTTGAATTATACAAAAAAAAAAAATCGCTAATGAGAAAGAACTTTGCAATGAATAAACGTATAAAGCACAACTGATGAATGATAATGTTCACTTCAACGACAAAGACTAAGAAACAACGTGACATTTCCATTTTGATGCTGTTTTCTAAATTTGGAAGACATTTTGTAATTAATTCTACCTTATCAATAATCTTGTTCTGCTAAACAATACAAAATACCTTTATTCAGGAATTGTATATTTTACAATATGGGAGATTCCCAGAGAAACAGCATAACAAACCTCACTGATAAATCTGTTCTTTTTCATCCCTTCAGCAAAAATAGCCATATTATAGCATGTGAAGAAAACCCTTTTGAGGTCACATAATAATATGAAGTTTTAACCTTCAGCAAGCGTCACTTTTCTAGACTGCATACTCTATAGAGTCTTGATAGAGGTTTACGTAAGATAGTCGTAACGGATACAGTTTTAGGGGCAAAATTTGTATTGCACTACAGAGACAGATATATATATATATATATATATATATATATATATATATATATATATATATATATATATATATATATATATATATATATATATATATATATATATATATATATATATATATATATATATATATAGGGAAAAATGTTTGGCCATAAAACGGATTCTCCAACTACTACAACTTGGCTCTTAGAATTTGAAAACTGGCATTTATTTCTTTCTAGGAAAGGAGTCTTTCGGGATTCATCGCTTTGTTTGTTTTTAACTGCTGATTCTACTATTTGTGGTATTACAGGTGAAGAGAGAGAGAGAGAGAGAGAGAGAGAGAGAGAGAGAGAGAGAGAGAGAGAGAGAGAGAGAGAGAGAGAGAGAGAATATATTTTAATATAATCATTATAGTTATATTAGATTTTCTACCATATTTTTTTCCGATTAGAAAAGTTGCCCATGAAATATAAAGCTTATGTAATCGGATTGTAGAGAACCAAAGAAACACAGTGTATATACTAATAGAAATAAAATCAAACCACGAAATGGGAAATTGAGTGAAACTTACAAAGCAGATATCTGAAAGGCTTCCTGCATTTACTGTTTGAAAAGCCGACTTTTGAAGTACGGCTTACTTAAAATAGGAAGGGATATACAGCGAGGGCTCGGCTTATAATACAGCAACAAATAATCTAGAAAAGGAGAAGTATCATATGTTGAGTAGGATTAAGGTTTTACGGGTAAAAGGGTCTTACGGGAATATTTCCACAAAATTTTAAAATTTTACTAAAGTTGGACACCGTAGCAACTTCATGAGATTGAAGAAGAGACTGCAGTTTTTCTTCTTTTATAAATGAAATGTAGATATATCAAAAGTACCTTTTTTCGATGAATTAGAGGTCAAACATTTTACCCCTTATAAAAATCTATGTATTGATTATAGGAAGAAATGGTTCTTTGACATTAGTCATGGCTTTCAGTGCACCACGAGAATTCAAATTGTACTTGATATGAATAGTAATGAATGAAATAACTTACAAACAATAATCAACTGTTCATCTTTGTTCAACGGTTATTAATCATGTTCTCTTCTGATTGTTGTAATTGTAAATAAAATCTGACTTTTACTAGTTCTGGTGTGTACCTTTTCTCCAATACCTCTAGAGCATACCATGTTTTTTTTGTTTTTTTCAATAACATTATATTTCATTACTTGACATCAAGGCTTACAAGAATCCTCATATTTCCTGGAATCCCTATTCTTAAACTTCTATGAACGTGAACTCCATTAAAAGTTTTACCGTTAGTGGTAGTCTATTGGAAACGTCCTTTTCTGGCATCGACTGTGCCGTGGTTCGAGTACCGCCCAAGCTCAGGCTACCTGCTGAGTCATAAGCAGCCATTGCTAGGCACATCCTGGCCTTGAATGGAGAGGCAGCTTGGGTGCTGATCATATGTGTTTATGGGCAGCCTCTAGGGCATTGTCCTGTTGGGGCATTGTCACAGTCCCTTGTATCTGCTATTCATGACCGGGCTGTAAACATTTACACTAGACTCGAGACAAAAGTGTATTCATCAAAATGGATGATAGCGAATATACCAGTATGAAACAATCATGATATAGTTAATAAACGTATTCCCAGTGTCTGTCATAAACATTCATCCTTCAGTAACAATTGGCGCAGATTTTGGAGGTCTTAATTAAAATCGTGTGAACTTCGTACCTGAAGACAAAAAGTCATAGGCAATAGCCAGAAATCGTTATTTCAATCTCTCATTAAGCGAAAAACCATCCTTTACTTACTGCCAGACTGCATCAATTGTCTTTCATTCTCCGCTAAAACTTGTATTTCTTTTAATCCCAATTTCTCAGAATATGTCTTTTTTTTTGGCTTATTGCAGTAATAAACACTATTTCTGAATGTGATACAGTAACATTCTCAACGATATAGATGGGAATTTAAGAGTATTTAAAAGCAATCTATTTCTTGAATAATATGTCTCGGTGCTAAGTAATCTTTCTTGCACACGATTAGGAGAGCAAAGAAAGGAATCCGAAATAGATGATTGAGATTAGGTGTTTTATTTCATTGCTACCATTGAACACCTTCTCTTGCATTATACAGTATGATTATAAAAGTGACTGAAAGTAAGAAAAATTATATGATCCTAATTAAACTACTCTCTCTTTGAGAATACCCATAAATGTAAAGAGATCGATGTCATGAAGGTTGCTTTCATTCATTTCTAAATCAGAATGTATAAAACAATGCCATCTGACCCTTACAAATCGAACGTCTTCGCGATGCAAACTTTCATTTTTCTATACTTAGCTTGTTATGCAAGTACTCGCCAAATACCTCTTCAGGTTTTGTTTTTTAATGGTCTTCTTATCATACATTTAAATGTTATTCTACTTCACCCGGCTTATATTATCGCGAACGAAATGAGTGACATGTGAAATGCCAAACATTTTCGCGAACGAATCTCACCCAACCCACAACCCAGTCAATCCATGGCCCAATCATTCCCTTCTATTATTATCGGCATGTGTGGTGGAGCAGCTGATATTTTCGGCGGCTGGGTCTATAACCCCTATACTAATAAATATTTACAAATGAAATTTTAAGGAATTACTCAGATATATTTATATAAGATTTGTTTCTACTAATTGTAATGTTCATACCTGTTATAGGTAGGCCCATAGCCCATTCATTTACATTGTTATTATCGCCGGGTGGGAGGGGGAGCAGCTAATATTTTCGGGGGGGGGGGAGATTGCAGGTGGTGGTAATTAATTCCTATACCAATAATTATATTCAAATGAAATTTATATATATATATATATATATATATATATATATATATATATATATATACATATATATATATATATATATATATATATATATATATATATATATATATATATATATATATATATATATATATATAAACATGTCTTGACTGTTTATTTTTGTTTTCTAGTGACGATTTTTTGCTGAAAAAGCAGTGTGGAGCAGCAAACTATTCCAAGAGATTTACAGATATCCAAATAATTTTCTCCGGGTTTGAGGGGTGTTATATGAACTACATCCATACCATTTTTCGTTTTGATACTTGATATAGAAAAGTCACAGCAGCTATTTTACGATATCCATGGGAGGCCGATTTTCGGCGGCGCAGTGAATTAATGGTAGAATACTTCATGAATGAAATTGTCAGTGATTTATGGGATTATTATGGGCTTTGTTCAAACTAATTTCCATGTTGATATATGCCATAAAAAAGTCAGAGCAAACGTTTATCTCGGTATGGGTGGAATGGTTATTTTTTGGTGGTGGAAAAAATTGTTCCTAGAATAATTAATATATCCAAGTAAAGATTTAAGGGATTGTTGGGAAACACAGATCCTCTGTTTTTGCCAGATTTCATGGTTTCCTCCTAAACTTTCCTGGATTTCTCTTTTAAATAATCATTTGTAATTCACATGAAATTCACACCCTAAATGATGGTACGAATTGTACATATTCATTTCAAGGTAGGTGATAGTATAATACAAACTATAAACAATACGGCTGAATACATGTATATCTTTGTCTTTTATTCATTTAAGCTTTGAAAATCTACAGATCACCTTTCATGCAACTTTAATGCCAAAATCGTCTTGAATGACAACAAGATTTCAATATATTACTTGTGACTGGCAATGATTATTTTATCCTATCCTAGTCATTTAGTCCTTGTCTCATGAATACTAAATTTTGGTTTGAGTAGATGATGCGTCATCTGCCAATTTCAATGGTCATTCTAGTTTCTGAAATTAATCTTTTTCTTCAGATACTGTTTTATCAAGTACTTTTCCGACTAACAACTATCTAATTTTGAAAACTATGGAATCAGGATCAACCCAGTAAAAAAAATGCAATCATTCATACGAACTTCCTGGCTAGAAGCCAAGGACTTTTCGGCAACAGTAGAAGTGGAATAAAGAGCATACCCCACTGCTATTGAGGTTCCTAACTATTTTCACTTATTTCATCTGAGCTTTGGAATAGAAAGGAACAGTCCCCACTGTATGTTGGGCATTGAACCCAAGCAGGCATCTTAAAGAAGCCAAATAAAAACTGTGTTCTTGTTTATTTCAGTTATGTGTTAAGCGGGAAAAAAAAAAATGAAATGATGAATAAGAAATATTTGCAAATTCTTTGGCTCCTAATGACTATCCCAGACCGTGCTACCATAAACAAGAGGCAAGCTGTAGAATCCACGTCTTTTCATTTTTAACCTCGTCTGTGTGAGCTTTGAGAAATTTTTATTTCTAGCATTAAGGTTATTTTTCTCGTAAAGCGAATTTATAAATTTTCTCTCGAGGTCTTACCTGATATTATCCCATTTACCAACATCTTTCACACTATGGAGCTTACAAAACTACTAAGTTGTAAAACCATCTATAATAATCAAGCCATGGAGTGAAAGACAATTAGGGTTTTCAAAACACCGACCACAATGACTTGACCATGAATAGCTGAAATAATTTTCCTTTTGGGAAATATGCCTGAAGGATTTTCAGCTACAGTGAAGGCATTATGATATTATAAAACTAATGCTGCAACAGATGGGTATACTATGTGGCAACTACTATTAGCCCAAAGCAATGTCAGCCGCCTAATACTATAGCATCAGACCAGGAAACTCTGGCAATGAGTGACCTTATCTACTATGTTGGATGAAGTTTTGATATTAATAGTTCCTCTCAACTGGTGAAAAGTTTATAATTTTCCGTAGCTTTCAACCCACCAGAAATACAGAATCTATTGTTTTTCATTTTCCTAGAGAAATATGATCATATGAAGATTATATTACTTAACTTAGGTGGAGGTTCTTCCATTGATGCCCTTAGAATCAATACACTGAAATTAGACATAACTAATTATTGCGTTTATTTAGGGCTATATTTCTTATTTACTTGATATTAAAACTTTTGATTCTTTCCCTCTTTTCTAATAGCTTAGAAAACGAGGAGTATGGAAAAAAAAATATGGTCAAATTTGCTCTTTGATAAAAGGAAATGATCTGCCATTCGCAAGTATTACTATGATAGAAAATGTCAGACTAGAGTGTCTAAAAAATGACCAAAACAAGAACCTCATGGGCAAGAATATATATCAAAATTGAAAACAAAAGGAACGAATTCCACCATCCACCCTTTAATTTAAGCTGTAGTGCAATCAGTGATAAGTAGATGGACTAGGCTCTCAAGATTTTCCTTACAGACAGGAGATTAAAGTATTCATTTAATTTTTCAGACCTAAAAACTGTCTTCATATTGAGGCTATTGAATAGTAATAAAACGTTTCTAAATCCCAGATGATGCTGGTATGAGGATACAGGCTGGACTTCCTGCATTCACCTTCTTTCTTCATTTTCTTTCTGCTTCTCCCATCCAGGGGGTGCCAGAGTATATCATCTGTCTCCATTTACTTCCATCTACTGAAACTTCATCTGTCATGCCAACTGCCCTCATATCTTCTCATATCAAATCCATAAATCTTTTCTTAGGACTCTCTCTCCTTCTGCCTAGTGACTCCAAGCTTAGCTTCCTCTTCCCGACTTAAGGCCGATTCACACGACCCGTTTTCTATCCGACAGGCTCGCCGTCGGTTAAGCGACGTTTAGGTTTCTTATGTGTATTCAAATGCAACTGTTCACACGACCCGTCAGGCTGACGGCGGCCCTCGGTCGTCAGCCGTCTGAGACGGCTCGGCTTCCTTTCCAAGAAACCTCGACCGGTTTGACGGCCGTTAGCCATCCATCCCAACCTACGGGTTGATGCTGTTTTGTGTTAACGAGGACCTGTATCGTACCCGTTTGTTTCGTGACCTACAACCTCGACTTTTCCTCATAGTATAGTCATAGAAATTAGAGATATTTCATTGTTGACACCATGTATCAGAGGGTAATTGAACATTTTAAGTGTGTAAGGAGATGTTTGACATGGCAAACAAGATGTATAGAAATAATTTACATAAAGAAAAGATATGAAAAATGACTGGAGAGGCATTAAATAAAACAGGTGAAGTTATCATAATTTTAATATTCTTGGCATGGTGCATAAAGTGTAATGAAGTTGCATAACTTATTTTATCAACAGAGTTATCAAATAACTTCTTATAGTGTCAAAATTATCGTAATTTACTCGGTCCTCACGTGACAGAGTCTATGTAAACAATGAAAACCGTGCGCGGGTAACCGGAAAGGGAACGTCTCGTGTGAATGTACAACATTTCGATGGTGATTAGCCACTGGCCAGCCTGTCGGTAAGAAAACTGGTCGCATGAATCAGCCTTTTCTCTTCATCTCCTCTCTTCTCTTTGGTTCTTCTAATGAATTCATTTCTAACCTTATCTTTCCTTGTTACCATCAGTGAGAACCTCAACATTTTAATCTCCTCAATTTTCATTCTTGCTTCTTGCTTCTTGGTTAAAGGTACAGTCTCCAAACTATACTGCATAGCTGGGCTTACCATCACTTCCGGACATGCCAAACTCCTTTTGTTACACACCAATGATACCATGCCTGATACTCTACTCCAGCCATTCCACCGAGCTTGAATTCTCCCCCTCAACTCCCATCTCAACCAACATAACTTTGTATAGCTTATAGACGGTGCATGAATGGTAGATGTAGAGGTCAGCTACAATGCTCTAGCTAGCAGGACAGTGCCCAAGAGACTAATCATATATAATTTTGATCCTCCCCCAAGCCAAGTATCCACCCTAGCTAGGACCAGGGAGGGACAGGCGATGTCTGCTGATTACTCAACAGGTAGACTCATAAGACCCCAAAATCCCAATCCTTAACTCACAAGGATGGAAAGGATCACACACTACAAGGAACTGTTGAGCTTGAGTGAGACTCAAACGCCAGTCCAGTTGATTGTTAGGCAGGGACGTATTCGAAATAATAGACACACAAAGATACCAAACTGTGTTAAACAATTTATCTATAATTTTTATCAAGGTAAATATATCTTTAAACATGAATCCTATATAGTGGACAGTAGGTATTAGGCTGGCTATGGCACCAGCCACCCATTGAGATACTACCGCTAGAGAGTTATGGGGTCTATTGACTGGCCAGACAGTACTACATTGGATCCTACTCTCTGGTTACGGTTCATCTTCCCTTTGCCTACACACATACACACACACACACACCAAATAGTTTGGGCTATTCTTTACATATTTTCCTCTGTCCTCATACACCTGACAATACTGAGATTACCAGAAAATTTGTCTTCAGTCAAGGGGTTACTGCACTGTAATAGTTCAGCGGCACTTTCTTCTTGGTAAGGGTAAAAGAGACTCTTTAGCTATGGTAAGCAGCTCCTCTAGGCGAAGGAAATTCTATAATCAAACCATTACCTCCTGTACCATGGTTTTCCACTGTCTTGGGTTAGAGTTTTCTTGCTTGAGGGTACACTTGGACACACTATTTTATCTTATTTCTTTTCCTCTTGTTTTGCTAATTTTGTTATAGCTTATAGAGGAGATATTTATTCTAATGTTGTTACTCTTGAAACATATTATTTTTCCTTTTTTCCTTTCCTCACTGGGCTATTTACCCTGTTGGAGCCCTTGGGCTTATAGCATCCTGCTTCTCCAGTTAGGGTTTCAGCCTATCAAGTAATAATAATAATAATAATAATAATAATAATAATAATAATAATAATAATAATAATAATGAAGTCACTGAAGAATATGAGCTATAGGAAAATAATTAACATCCAACAAGATAGCATGTTATGAATTAAAATGGAAGATAAAAAGCATTTGAAGGATTGTGCTGAAAATAATACGAAAATATAGATTGATTATAGGCCGGGAATTTATAAATTGATAGATTCGGTAAACACGCATTTTAAAAACAGCAGCTTTAAAGTCTCGTTCTGTGTGACAATAGAACGACTCCTACCTCTAAGAATGTATTGAGCCGTTTGTTCAGTTAAACGGATCCCATAAGCACTGTTGGATTTCCTGATAGTCGACAGCACCATCTTGATTGTTGAGAGCATTTCGAAAAACAGCAACACAAGGAGAATTGTCGCTCATCCGTCTGTCTAAACGTAGGAATGATGACCTCGAAGGCCTTAACATGATATCAGTCAATACCTCATGTAGTCACCAATAAACAGTGTACATGAATGTAGACCTCACAATTCTTCTTTACATTTTGTATCAGTTTTGCCAATTGGTGTTTTTTCTTTCAAAAGATATCTTGCATTAACCGTAGATATCATCTGTGTAATGATTTTAATTGAAATTTTTTGTTATAGTCCAACTTCCTGGCTCTTGATATAGATATCAGTGTAATTGGTTGGATATATTTCATTTGGCATTCCTCTAGTTTTTTTTTTTTTTGTTCATATCTCGGTTTTTTTTTTTTTTTTTTAAATATTAAGATGACACTAAGTAGTCAATGACATTTATTCAGCCAATAATACCAAAATATTTTTGAATAATCAGTTG
Source organism: Palaemon carinicauda (assembly GCF_036898095.1). NCBI lineage: Eukaryota > Metazoa > Arthropoda > Malacostraca > Decapoda > Palaemonidae > Palaemon > Palaemon carinicauda. The sequence continues at coordinate 5,300,328 of NC_090728.1, forward strand.
AAAACAATTTCATATGACATGATGTTCTCATTGTCTCAATTTTCTTATTACATACCTCCAATTTAATGTTGCGTGTAACCTCCCTAATAAGTTTTAATAAAGATCTATTGATATAACTGAAATATTTTCATTAGCCAATTCTGGTGCATTTTTATCATAGTTAATAGACTGTCCTATAATAATATTGTGAAGGAGAGACTTTAAAATGCCATGAGCGTTAATTATTCTTTGTGTAGACAGACTGCATGTGTAGAAATAAATTTTGATTACTTGTAAAAATTATCATCAAGGAGCTTAATAGTGGCTGAATAGTCCCTGAAGGTAAGGAGATGTTATCAATTACATGCAGATCATCCACCCAAAGTGTCAAACTGAAGAACTAATGAAGATCTCCCCTCTTCATTTGAATTGAAATTACATATATATTGAAGTCGAAAAATGGCACTATTCAAATTATCTGTCATTATAATGGACATTGTAATGAAATTTCAGTACATAACCTGTCAGAAGCGTTCCTGGAGAAATGTTTGAGACGTATGATTCTTTAAAGATATTAATGAAGGAATTAGATGAGAAATATATAAAGGCAGAGCAGGATATATATAAATATATATATATATATATATATATATATATATATATATATATATATATATATATATATATATATATATATATATATATATATATATATATATATATATATATATATGTATATATATATATATATATATATATATATATATATATATATATATATATATATATATATATATATACACACACTTGTATATATATATATATATATATATATATATATATATATATATATATATATATATATCTATATATATATAGATATATATATATATATATATATATATATATATATATATATATATATATATATATATATATATATATATATATATATATATATATATATATATATATATATATATATATATATATATATATATATATATATATATATATATATATATATATATATATATATATATATATATATATATATATATATATATATATATATAGTGGCATTTTCGCTTCGAGAAAGCTTGAGGTTTAGTAGAAAGGCGAAAGAAAGCAGATGCTTCAGCATTTGGACAGTTTATTTGCTAAGCTTTCGGGAACAACATTTCCCATCATCGGAGCTAAAAAAGTGAACATAAAACACAAGTCAATAGACGTAATTACGTTAAGTCAATGAAATGCTCTTAAAATAGACAAGGATTATAACAAATACATCGAAATACTTAAAAAAATTATGTGGATGAAATATACTAAAAAATAAGTAATTAAACCAAATACACCGAATTGAAATAGAAAAATAAAAAAGATAATGAATGACATAAGAAAAGAATAATATCAAAATCAGAACAAATGCACAGAATACTTTAAAAAACCGAAATACAATTCCCAAAACATGATATATTTGGAAATCAAAATGATAATACACAGAAATAACCTGGAATATAAAAAAAAAAAAAAACCTGATAAGAAAGAAACTCAACTAGTATGGAAAAATCTAAGGCTGAAACATGGAAAGACGGGCATGTTTTGACGTTAGAGCGTGTAAGTAATGGTTTGAATATTAAGTGGGGAAAGTCGTTAGGCAATATGTAAGGGAACAGAGGTAGTTGAGTGATTCAGAGTAGGGGATAGCTGTTTAATGAAAAGTGATTCAAGGGTAGGTAGAGAGTAGCTATTGGATGATTGGGCTAGTATTTTGAAATGAGAACAATTAATTGGATTCTTGCATGCATGAGCGTGATTACGTATGGAAGAAAAATCTTTTTTATTTAATATACAACCTGTACGATAACTGACTCCTCTATGAGAGTCAATGCGGATCCTCAATGGACGGTTGGAACAAGCAATACAAGCTCCTAAATTACATTTAGGACAAGTGTATAAATAAACAATTTAGGACTGCATCAAATCTGGTAGAGTGTCTTTGAATGTAAAAATGTTATTTATGGTTAGTGGATTCTTGAAAACAGAATTGAATTTAACATATGGATACAAATTAGAAAAAGCTTTCTCAAGTTCACAATTAACATTTTTATAGTTATATATGAAAGGTAGAGACACATACATCTGTTTCTTTGAACGTTTAGTAATGTGGCTTTCGGAATAAAAAAGTTATCTAAAAACTGTTTTCTAAGTTTATCGAACATATCACATGGATAACAGTTCTTAATAAAATATGATTTCAAAAATTTAATTTCCTCGTGGAATTTACCTCAATCTGAAAAAAAGACTAAAAGCTGTAAAAATTGATGTTTTACGAGTATTTACTTTAAATGAAGTCGGACGGTGACTAAAAAAGTTTATCCCAAGCCCTGTAAAAGTTTGTTGTCTAAAAATGCCAGTACTAAATGAACCATTACAACGTGAAATGTTAATATCTAAAAAGGAAAGTTGATCATTATGTTCAGTGTTCAAAGTCCAATCTCAATATAATTTTCGCAATCGTGATCGCTATCTTTCACATTGGAATAAAGGAAGTTTTTAGAAGGATTATCAAATAATGTTTTATCATTGTATAATATCTGCATATATGTGGATAAGGTGAAATTTTTTTTATTATTCTGAGCAAGCTATTGCTAGTCTATAATTGATGGAATACATAAAGAACTAACTATACGCCAACCGTCTAGTTTATTATTATTATTATTATTATTATTATTATTATTATTATTATTATTATTATTATTATTATTATTATTATTATTATTATTATTAAGAATACGCCAACGGATCATCTTTTAACAACGTGGACTTCCTGAAAATTGCGCATCTTGAAGAATTGGTGTTGACCTATCAAGAACATAGATAGTGTCTCGGGAAATGGTGCAGTTTTCTTCATTCTTTACTTCTCAAACGAGCAACTTCAAAGAAAGTTCTAAAACGCTTGTTAAAGAGAAGTGATTAAGAAATTTCTTTCAGGTTATCTCAATGGCGGGTAGCAATTTCATACAGAAGGTGTAATTTGCAATCTTGAGAGAGAGAGAGAGAGAGAGAGAGAGAGAGAGAGAGAGAGAGAGAGAGAGAGAGAGAGAGAGAGAGAGTTTCATATATAAAGGGGACAATATTATGATGTAGGGATTTGGTTTCAATATTCAAAATAAATGAATATATTTTTATCTTAATGTGTAAATACCGTTATGTATGTGAGGGGAAAATATCTATCATGTACTACATATGCCCATAGCTCGTCTTTTGTTTGATCTAAAGCATTTTATATTCAGTAGCATTTCTCTGCTTCGATTCAAATAAAAAAAGGACTCCTATGAATAGAATATACGTAATGCGTAATGTCTTTAATCAGCGACTTGTAGAACTTGGCAACCGGTAATAGTATACATTAATCGTGAGTCATATTAATATCCCGCAACCAACGCTCAGTATAATCCTTAATCCTTGAGGATTAAATAAATCTGAGGGCTAAGCCAATTTTACTGACCAGACTCTCATCATATTATTCTCTCTCTCTCTCTCTCTCTCTCTCTCTCTCTCTCTCTCTCTCTCTCTCTCTCTCTCTCTCTCTCTCTCTCTCTCTCTCTCTCTCTCTCTTGTACATATATATATATATTTTCAAATATATATTATATATTATATAAACATTATATATATATATATATATATATATATATATATATATATTATATATAATTTATATATATATATATATATATATATATATATATATATATATATATATATCTACCTTATATATTACATGATACATATCATGAATATGTATAAATTTATACACACACACACACACACACACATATACATATATATATATATATATATATATATATATATATATATATATACACGTATATATACACACACACACACACATATATATATATATATATATATATATATATATGCATATATATATATGTGTGTGTATATATGTGTGTATATATACACATACGTATATATATATATATATATATATATATATATATATATATATATATATATATATATATATAGGCTATATATACATATATATATATATATATATATATATATATATATATATATATATATGTGTGTGTGTGTGTGTGTGTGTGTATGTGTGTGTATGTGTGTGTGTGTTTGTGTGTGTGCCTGTCTTAGGCATATGGGCAGACAGAAAGATCTGCTTTACAAAGTTTCAATTTCACACATTGAGATCCTTAATGTTTTTCAACCATCACACCTAAAGTATGAGATTTGTAATAATAACGTGAGACTAACGTGAATGTAAATGGGTATCCTTCCCCTGACATAAACTATACAACGGAAACTTCCTTAAATTAATTATATAAAATGGATTTTTACGCTGGCAGAGCGAGGGCACCCTCGGACCCATTTCTATTACTCAAACAGTTAGGAGTGTGTGGGTCGTTTTTTAACATGATTATTGACTTTTTAAGTAATAGATCGAAAAGAGTTTTTGTTGATGGGCACCATAGAGAGTATAGGAACGTGAAGTCTAGTGTTCCTCGGGATAGTGTTCGTGGCCCATTATTTTTCATACTATATTCACAAGACATGTGGTTTGTTCTAGAAAACAAGCTTGTTGCATATGCAGATGGTGCTACTCTCTTTACATCAATTCCACATCCTGAATGCAGATCTGTAGTTGCAGAATCCCCTAATAGAGATCTAG
>NC_090728.1:5310026-5332526 GCF_036898095.1 Palaemon carinicauda
GAGAGAGAGAGAGAGAGAGAGAGAGAGAGAGAGAGAGAGAGAGAGAGAGAGAGAGAGATTTCAAAGTATTTCAAGATATTCCACAGAATAGATAAAACATTTTTACTTTTGAACAATTGAATTCAACAAACTATATTTTTAAGATATATCATTTATGAAATTATAATTAAAAGAGGGAATTTACATTACAATATCAAAAGTGATAGATGACGCACTTGATGACGATTTCTGTCGATGACAGATTTTATGGCGATTTCCAGCGACGACAGGCTTTGCTATTATGATGTGATACAATGTCCTTGAATATTTTTTTCCCTCTCCGGCATAGATAGACTCAATCATTCTTTAACTTCGAATTACATAACTCGGCAGAAATCCTTAACGTGTAATTGCATGCCTCAGCAGAAGATGAACAACGGTTGTTGTTTGGTTGTTTGGAGAATAAAAAGTCAGGAGGAGGGGTGGTCAACGGGAAGGTCGGGCCAAACACTTTGCTTTATATATATATATATATATATATATATATATATATATATATATATATATATATATATATATATATATATATATATATATATATATATATATATATATCGCGTTTAGATGAGTCACTGGAAGAGTCTTTATCTTGAATTATTTTTCAGTACTAGTTTACAAAATCAATTTACTTCATTCTCTCAAGAAAATGGTAAGGGTATGGGTACGCCGTGTCGATTTTTTTCTTTACTAATGAACTTTCCTATGTTAAAATTTAATGCACTTGATAAATGTTACAAAACTGTTTCATAATAATTGGAATGGTATTCCCATGGACTTTTCATGTTGAAGATTCGTAATGGTTGGTCGAGTGTCATTGGGACCCCTCATCAGACAGAAAGGGTCTCCAGCGGGGACCACAGAACTTCTGTTGGAGTCAACTTCTGGTGTTCCCCTCCACCATCACAGGTCAGAGGGTGATTGTTCTCTTCATAATCACTGGTAGGAGAGATTTCTGGGTTTTCTACACCGTGTCAGCCTACAAGTCGGCAAATGGCGCTGCATTCCAGAAGCGGATGTTAGAGAGTGGATTCTCCTTCTCTGCTTACAAAGTGGCAAAGATGTACAGCATCTTAAAGATATGTGTTGTTGTAACGGCAGGAGGATGCCTTACCCCTGAAGGGGTGTGAGTCACTCCAATGGTCCACTATGACCTTAACACTCGAGGGAGTTAATCTGAAGAAAGCTCATGCTCGCTCGTGGCTCACTTTATATTACAGCCAAGGGTCCTGAGTACAGCATTTGGGGGTTGTTACACGTACTTTCAAAATGGCCAATCTCCTGTGATCAGGAATCACCTGTCTTTGGGTTGACTATTACTCATACGCCCATTACCGAATAAGGCGGTTAAGACATCATAAATTCAAGCAAACATCATCAAAGCTCGTCAACACTACCACCAATTCACTTGCTCTCTTTCGTCTCCCAATAAAACTAATTTCTTGCTTCACAATATCATCCCTATTCATTTGTCTCTCTCATAACTAATGAACAAAACTTATGAAATAATAAATCACATAAAATTAATAACTCATTCCTTATGAGCATATGAGAAATAACTCAATTCCTGACTTGTATATATACATGCATACATTTATATATATATATATATATATATATATATATATATATATATATATATATATATATATATATATATATATATATATATATATATATATATCACCTTGAGCTTGAGTAGAGCATCCACTGTCACATTGCGGATTGATTGTATGTGAACTGCTGATAGGGATGGCTAACATCAACAAGACTATACGGGACGATCTCGAGCCTTGTCGGTTTACACGTCTCATTATTGCTTCGATGTCCCAGATCAGCCTGAGGAGGCCTGATCTGCGTGGAGAGAGTTTCCCCAGCCTCAACAGGAGGACTACCATGGCATTGGGTAGAAACGACCAAGCCCCTTAGATTCCTCTGAAGGGAATGAACACCCCATTCTTCCGACTAGGCATCCATGCGGATGATCTTCGATAGTTGAGGTAGTTGCAAGGGCATGGTCCTCAATAAGCTTTTGGCCTTTGACCGTTGGTTGGGAAGCGATCAAGGAAAGACCAATATCAGTCATTGTAGATCTCTTTGAGCGTTTGATTTCTATCTTCTCCAGACTCTTAACGCATCTTTCAGCTGTGCTCTTAGCACTGGGCCTGTCACTACTGCGACCTGGAGAGAGTTCAGAACTCTTTCCTGTTAGTATCTTGGAATCCTGACTGATTACCGTAGTCTCTTAACCGACCCTGCGATCTCCTTTTACATCTCTAAGGGAAAGGAGAGCAAGTGTGACCTCAGGTTCCGATGGTTTTTACACCATTGAAGCCTTTGAGCTGGAGAGAATCGAGACTTCTTGAAGCTGATTTTGCATCCCCGATGTTCCAGGAACTGGATTACTTCTTTGGATGCTTGCAGACCAGCTGCTTCGAGTGCCGCCTGCACCAGCCTTTCGTCCAGGTACTTTGTTACCTGAACCGTTTCTTGGCATGGTTATTGCATGACTGTGTCTGCCAATTCTGTGAAGATACTTAGGACTGTGTTTAGTCCGACGAGTATGGCTCTTAGGACACACACTATCCTCTGTAACTTGAATCCTAGGTAGGAGGAGAGGGGGGGGGGACTTACTGGAAGCTGCCAATATGCACCTTTCAGGTCTATCAAGACTGAACACTAGTTTTTGAAATGGGGTCTTATTGTTCAGAAGGATTAACATCCTGAACTTGCTGTTTTATTTGAACTTCTTGAGTGGCAACAAGTCCAGAATGACTCTGAGTTTTCTTGAGTCCTTCATGTGAACACCAAACAGCCTTCCCTGGAATTCGATGGACTTTACTTGCCTTACCACCTGTATGCTCTAGATCTCTAAGGTATACTCTTCTAGAATGGGGTTGGAGTGTAGGAAGAGTTGAAGAAATGATGGTGGAAGCATGTCTATTTTCCATTCTATTTCAATCTTGATTGGGCCTTCGACCCAAGGATCGATGGTCCAGCGATCCTGAAGGAACCTCCCTCCTACCAGAAGTGTCTCTTTGCTTCGACTGATCAGAAGGTTTACCCCCTCGACCACCTGCCTGAGGCACCGCGGTCATAGAAACTGTGGGATGTTGTTGAACAGACCGAGGAAAAAGTCTAGACTTTTCTGTCTTCCTTTTTAGGTTGGGGACCCACATCCGTGGAAGACTTTCTCTTTGAAGAGATGCCCCACTTCTGGAGAAGGGTGGTATTCTCCGTGGTGGCTTTCTCAATCCCCTCTTTGACTACCTCGTTTGGAAAGAGGTCTCTACCCCAGAGTTTGGAAGATATCAGCTTCCTGGGCTCATCTTTCACTGAAGCAGCAGCGAACTCCCTACAGGCTCTCCTAGCCTTCATAAATGCATATAGGTCTTTTACTAAGGTGGCCATATGCATTTTGGCCAAGACCATGAGCATGTCTGGGGTACTTTGATGGGCTGAACACAACTCTATGCAGTTCTGTAGGGATAGGGAGGCTGCAAGTCTCTCCTTTGTCTCTTGTTCCTTGCACAAAAAAAACTTAGAAATTTTAGGGAGATTCTCGCTAAACTGTCATCCAGCGACGTCCGCGTCTAGTTTCCTTACTGAAAAGGTTAAGTGGACTTCCTTCCAATCTTTCTCCTCCATGGGTAAGGCTAGTGATAGAGGCTTGCACTCCTCAAGTGCAGGACATGGTTTGCCTGCCTCCACTGCCTTGGCAACAGATTTAAATGCCTTCCACGTAAAGGGGAATGCTATTGAAGCAGGAGCAAGAAAGGTAGGGTATCACTTACCTAGTGCGAACCTTTTCGACACTGAGTAACCCGCCTTTCTTAGGCTACTTGACAAGATAGCCCATGCCTTATCATGTTCGAGAATCATGATTTCCTCAAGTTCCGTTTCTTTTCCTGACGTTGGTTCATGCTCCAGTCAAATGAAGCAATTAGGGAAAGCGTTAATGTTATGTATTATTGTAATAATGTACTGTATTATTTCAAGTGTTGCAGGTATTGCGCAACATTGCATCATATTGCATGAATAAGACATGTTATGCTTTGTACATAAGAGTAATGATTTGTTTTGGTATTAGGATTCAAACATTTGTTGGTTACCTCAAAGATAGGATGTGATTCTTTATGATTTTGTACTGGAGTTGGATTTAAGTCTTTTCAGAGCGATGCTCTTTTGTTTAGTAATGTTTTGGTTTGTCAGATTGTGTAAGACGCTCCACATACACTTGGGAGTCAGCTGTCACAGAGTAAACAGAGCAATGTAGTCCTTTATACATTAAATGTATATTTTTAAGAATACCAACGTCTTATTACCCATCAAGCCAAAATTGACGACTAGAGATGGGATCAGCTGAGAAATAATTACTAACAATTGTTCATCTATGTTCCAGGTAATTATTATGGTTAAGAGAACTTCCTACCAAAGTACCATATCCTACACTGACGACTAGAGATAGGATCAGCTGAGAAATAATTACTAACAATTGTTCATCTATGTTCCAGGTAATTATTATGGTTAATAGAACTTCCTACCAAAGTACCATATCCCACACTGGCGACGTTCAGGACGACGGACAAGCAGGGAGAAACATTGTACCTTTTGTACAAGGACGGCCAGCACAAGAGAAGTTTCGTTTTTACAGTAGGGGACAAGAGTAAAATCGCCCAATGAAGATTTTACCAGCAGCAGAATAGGAATTTCATCAAATTCACAAAAGGGTGAAATTTAAAGTTGGGTAGGTAGGAAGTACACTTGTGACTGCAGAACAGTAGCTTAACCTACCACAGTTATTAAGGTAAGCAATCAAAATTCCTTTTAATATAGAACACCCACAAGGTTTCAGCATCACTGCTGAGCCCAATTCTGTTGCAACACGATGGCAACAGTGCTGTGAGGAATTTAAGATTTATTTAGAAGCATTAGGGAACATGAAGGATGCCCAAAAGAAGGCATTATTACTTCATACAGCAGGTAGGGAAGTTCGGGAAGTGTTTAAGACTTTGCAGCCTACAGATGACACAAGTGAAGCTGCAATTAAGGCTCTTACCACATATTTTGCTCCTCAGGTCGATAAATTTTTTGAAAGATACCAGTTTTCAGCGCAGGCTTATCAGAAAGAAAATGAAAGTTTAGATGCATTTGTGACTAGACTAAAGAATTTAGCCGTTTCACGTGAATTTCTAGAGTTAGAAAATGTTATCATAGATCAAGTAATTGCACATTGCACATCAGAAGAGCTAAGAAAGAAATTATTGCAAGATAAAGATTTAACATTAGAAAAGGTATTGATAACAGGTAGAGCTTTAGAAACATCAAATAGGCAAAGTAACATAATAGGTAGTTCTACAAGCAATAGAATGGAAAATTCTAAAATTAATACAGTAGGTTCTAAGTGGAAAACCAATGAGAATCAGAGAAGGAATATGTCAAAGCCTAGTCATAGAAAAGTGCTTAACACTAATGTTCATAATATATCAGAATCAGGCTTATACACAGAAACAACAGGAAAAACCCAAGTGTTTTAGGTGTGGTAAAGCTGATCATCTTGCATACGAAGCAAAGAAATGCCCTGCTACTGTACAGACATGCCAGAATTGCAGAAAGATGGGCCATTTTGCAACTGCTTGTAGATTCCCTAAACAGTACGCAAAAAAAATAAATGCTACAGTTGATACTATGGGTCAAGAGAATAATGCGGAAAATGTTCATGATAATCAGGTTAGTTCAGAAACTGATTTTGCGTTTCGCATAAATTCAGTCAACAAAGGTGCAAAGAAACATATCATGGTAGAAGTAATCATCAATGGTAAACCAATTTTGATGCAAGTTGACACAGCAGCCGATGTATCAATTATGTCTGAGAAAATGGCTAAAAGCATTCCTAATTTGTTATTAGAAGGTACAAATGGATTTTGAAAAGTTATAATGGTTTTGATATTCAGGTAATAGGTGCTTCGAACGTAGAAGTACAATACAAAGAACAGAAATTAGAGAGAATGCCATTAACAGTAGTAAAAGGTAATGGACAAACTTTGCTAGGTTTAGATTGGCTACAGTATTTGAAGTTAGATTGGCCTAGTATTTTGAAGGTTGCAGGTAGACAAGATGAAAACAAAAATGAAATATCTATGGATAATATCATATCAGAGTTTCAAGACGTATTTGAAGATAAAATAGGTACAGTAAAGAACGCAAAGGCAATTTTAGTTTTGAAACCTGACAGTTCTCCTAGATTTTTTGCTCCGAGACCAGTACCGTATGCATTGAAAAGTGCAGTTGAAACAGAAATCAGGAGATTAGAAAATGAAGGTTCCTGGGAAAAGGTTACTTATTCAGATTGGGCTACACCATTAGTTCCTATTGTGAAGGAAAGTGGACAGGTTAGGTTATGTGGAGATTACAAAGTAACGTTAAATCCACAACTGCAAGTAGCTCAACATCCCTTACCAAATCTGAAAGACATGTTTGCAACTATGTCAGGATGCAGTGTTTTTTCTAAATTAGATTTAAGACAAGCATTTCAACAGCTTCCCATGGATGAAACTTCACAAGAATTATGTACAGTAAATACATCCTTAGGTTTGTTTAGGCCAAAGAGATTACCTTATGGAGTTGCAAGTAGTCCAGCTATATGGCAACAAACTATGGATAAGATTTTTTCAGGAATGCAAGGAGTATTCATTTTTATAGATGATATTTTAATTGCGGGTAAAGACACAAGAGAACATAGAGAAAGTTTGCGAACAGTTCTGAAGAAGTTGAAGGAACATAATATTAGAGTAAATAAGAACAAATGTATTTTAGAAGTTGATTCAGTGGAATACTTAGGTTTTGTAATAAATGGCAAGGGTATTCACAAAACTAAAGAGAAGATTAAAGCTGTACAATCAACAAAAGTGCCAGAAAATGTTAAGGAATTACAATCATTTCTAGGTTTAGTAACATTTTATGGGAATTTCATTCAGAATTTGTCTACAATTGCACATCCATTGTATAATCTGTTGAATAAGGGTGTAGAATGGAAGTGGACAAAAGAATGTCAGGAATCTTTTGAAAGAATCAAGCAGGAAATAACATCACCTACATTCTTAGTACATTATCAAATGGATTTACCAGTTAAATTAGTATGTGATGCATCAAACATAGGTTTAGGTGCAGTATTATCTCATGTAATGACAGATGGAACAGAAAAACCAATTGCATTTACTTCTAGAGTATTGAACAAGGCAGAAAGGAATTACTCTCAAATAGAAAAGGAAGGTTTAGCATTAGTTTATGGAGTTAAAAAATTCCATATGTATCTTTATGGTAGGAAAAAGTTCACACTTGTTACAGATCATAAACCTTTATTAGCAATATTGGGTCCAAAAGCAAGTTTACCTACGTTGGTAGCTGCAAGACTACAACGTTGGGCAGTTACGTTAGCAGCGTACCACTATGATATAGAATACCGTCCAACATCAAACATGGGTAATGCAGATGCTTTATCCAGATTACCCGTAGACAAAGCTCCAGAGGAGTATGATGACAGTGTTCTGTTAATTTCTGTATATGATGTACCAATAACTGCGAAAGATGTAGCACACAGTACCAAGCAAGACCCAGTACTTAGTAAGGTTTTGGAAAGTTAATGACAGGTAGGGACTTATGTGGAAAAGAGAAAAATTGTAAACCGTATAAGGATATATGGTATGAACTGAGTGTAACACAAGGAATAGTGATGAGAGGTTCCAGGGTAGTTATTCCTAATTCACTAAGAAATAAGGTTTTGTCTGAAATATATGCTGATCACCAAGGTATTGTAAGATCAAAGTCAATTGCGAGAACTTTTGTATGGTGGCCAGGTGTAGATAAAGATGTGGAATGTTATATAAAGAATTGTATGAATTGTGTTATGCAACAGAACAATCCTCAATTTGCTAGAATGCACCCTTGGGAGTTACCCAGGTATCCATGGCAAAGAGTGCATATAGATTTTGCAGGTCCTTTTTTTGAATTATTTGTTTTGATAGTAGTAGATGCTTACAGTAAGTGGCCAGAAATTATCCCAATGAAGACAACAACATCTTACGCCGCAATAAAAGAGTTAATGCAAATTTTTTCAACGCATGGTATTCCAGAAAGAATTGTTACAGATAATGGTCCACAATTTACCTCACAAGAGTTTAAAGAATTTTGTAATGTCAATGGTATAAAGCATACATTTTCAGTTACATATCATCCATCTACTAATGGAGAGGCTGAAAGATTTGTCCAAACGTTTAAACACAATATGAAGTGTAGAAAAGCAAATTCAGGTAATATATTTTTGCATGTGTCAAAATTTTTATTGTCTTATAGAACAACGCCGCACAGCACAACAGGCGTGGTACCCTCAAATTTGTTGATGGGGAGGAGGATAAGGTGTAAGTTAGATTTGTTGTATCCAAGTTTGCAAAGTGATTTAGAAGATAAAGGGTATAAACAAGTAGCAAAGCTTCCTAATGTAAGACATTTTCTACCTTTGTCTAATGTCATGGTAAGATCGTACAACACTCCAGAGAAGTGGGTACCAGGAGAGATTGTAAGAGAGATAGGAAATTTACATTATGATGTTCGTGTTGGTGATAATGTTGTAAAACGTCATGTTGATCAATTACAGCCGTTAAACAGAAAGACAGTAGAGCATATGAATGTTAGAGATGAGAAACTTAAAGAAGTAGTTAGATCAAATGAGTCAAATATTAACCAAGATGGTCCAACATCCAATGTAGATTCAGAACCAATTCATGTACCAGTACAAGATGAGGTTAAAGTGCTTCCTAATAGGATTAACAGAGGAAAGCCCCCTGAGAGATTAGATTTATGAAGATTTTTACAATGTCAAGCTAAGGGGGAGGAGACTGTTATGTATTATTGTAATAATGTACTGTATTATTTCAAGTGTTGCAGGTATTGCGCAACATTGCATCATATTGCATGAATAAGACATGTTATGCTTTGTACATAAGAGTAATGATTTGTTTTGGTATTAGGATTCAAACATTTGTTGGTTACCTCAAAGATAGGATGTGATTCTTTATGATTTTGTACTGGAGTTGGATTTAAGTCTTTTCAGAGCGATGCTCTTTTGTTTAGCAATGTTTTGGTTTGTCAGATTGTGTAAGACGCTCCACATACACTTGGGAGTCAGCTGTCATAGAGTAAACAGAGCAATGTAGTCCTTTATACATTAACTGTATATTTTTAAGAATACCAACGTCTTATTATCCATCAAGCCAAAATTGACGACTAGAGATGGGATCAGCTGAGAAATAATTACTAACAATTGTTCATCTATGTTCCAGGTAATTATTATGGTTAATAGAACTTCCAACCAAAGTACCATATCCCACAGTTAAAGCTTGGCCAAAACTAGATTTCGTCTAAAGGAACAGCTCCCATCTTCTCCGAGATATAGAGTTTGCAGTCTAAAATCGGCATAAGCTCCGCGTACTTCCAGGGATTGGTTTTGGAGCATATCGGGAGGTCTTGGTCTCTGGGTCGCTTGTATGACCCTTTGGGGGGAGGGTGACAATTGGAGCTTCAAAGAGCTCTATCTTGAGTTTCGCATCCTTCGTTTCGCCTTGTTTACAAAAGTTTTCCATTAGACCCGTAAGATGGGCCAGTAACTGGTCCATTTTGACTAATAGAGGGGTAGAAAGTGAAGATGTCGAGGTTAACGGCCCCTGAGCCGGCACAGATGGAGACAATCCCGACGCGACATTGTCAACTTCTTCCCGGGGTGCCTTCCTGCCCTCCGTCCCAAAGGCTATCTGGACGTAGGGAGGTGCGAATCGTGCCTGGGGCACCACTATTTCACTACTAGCTTTCGGGTATAGTAAGCTACATATCCTATCGTTAGGTAGGTATGGTCCCGGAGACATCTTCTGGAACCCTCTAACCCAATTGCGTAGTTTCTTACGAGCCACATCCCAAGACTCCATAGACTTAGGATTATCAAAACCTTCGGACACTAATGTCCGACAGATATTGCAAACTTGGGGGTCCCAATATTGCAGGGATTCAGAAATAATATTGCAGGGGGCATGAAACCTGCATGCATTATGACCGTAAAAGTACTTACTCTTAATATAGCAGAATACTGCAACACATTTCATATGGGGTTCCTCCTGTATAGAAAGGAAAGCAGAATGAGTATACACTTGATTATCTCACCTGATTAGCAATATGTAATAGTCATCTTTTAACTAGTATAGCTTAGGATAGTAAGCTAGAAATGGATAGTGGGAGACACATACCAGTGTGTCCCTTGCAAGCAATTGCTGTTACCTCCCCTCAGTATTAAATATAAGGAGTTTCCTTTATCAAGGCAACTCGAATGAAAGGGTTCTAACCCCTAGGGGTAGAAATAATGTACATTGCCACTGCCCCTTCTAATTATTTAATACTGTGGGGTAAGGATAACTGATTTCTAATCAGAGTATTGAAGGAATTCTATTCTTTCAAAATAGGTTCGGTCTCAGCAGAAGCGTGTACAAGGGTACCCAAGATATGTATAATCATACTATAGTTTTCTGTATGCAGTATGTACTGCATTGCAAAATACTGGTGACTGTATAATTATATACTGTAGTTCAATCAGGGTGCTGCTGGTATGGCTAGCATCTAGCGGCACGGTCCAGCTGGCATGACGCCGACTGGACTAGGAAATATAAAACACACATATTTGTGTATCCTACCCAGGCCCTTTGCTGTGGCCGTCCCTTCCAATATTAAAATCATAGAGTTTTATGATCAGGGAAACTCAAAGATATGGGTTCTAACCTTTATGGATAGAAAGTGTACTACCACCAGCCCTTTAATTTATTTAATATTGTAAGGTAAAACGTAAACTAGATTTCTAATCAGAGTATGGAAGAAATTCTATTCTTTCAATATAAGATTGGTCTCAACAGACACCTGGGCAAGGATACCCAAGATATGTTGGAAAATAACTACTAGTACTGTATAACATATACAATAGTTTTCTATCTGCAGTATATACTATACTGAAAATATACTGACTACTGTATAAACATATACTGTAATCCAGCCGGCATATAGCCGGCACAGCCCGGCCAGCATACTAGCTGAAAGAGAGAGAGAAAGCATGGAGTGCAGGACTGCCTTATTACTGTGTATGTATACACTAAATAAGGATGTAAATATATAATTTACTGCCTTCACCAGAAAGGAGGTTCAAATGGAAGGGGAGAGTGCATCTTTTGGGCTTCCATACAACCACCAGTACCATCGCCAGCCAAGTCCGGCCGGCACATGGCCGGCAGGCTAGCACCCGGCAGCACTGGTACAGTCGGCATGCCGCCACCTGAATCAGTACCTACCGGGCCGGCGCCCAGCAACAGTACTTGTGGCCGGTAGTCCAAGCAAGGACTGAAGAACCTTGGTGACAGAAGAGACTTCCCTCCAACGGCCATCATGGATGCCAGCAGCCGCCATAGCTGCCGGAAGCCTTCATACCCGCTGGTAGTTGTCATGGCCGCCGACAGCCGGCATGGCCGCAGGGAGCTATAGTGGCCACCAGCAACCGCCATGGTCGCCAGCAGTCGGCATGGCTGCCGGCAGCCGGCAGCCAGCATAGCGCCAGCAGCCGTCATGGCCACCGGCAGCCAGCATGCCCGCCATCAGCTATCATGGCCGCCGACAGCCGTCATGTCCGTCGGCAGCCGGCAGTCAGACAACAGCTGTTAAGAAGGAGTCCGGCCGGCCCCGCAACCCACCGGCAATCAGTGAGATTGCAAGACAACGGCCCAAAGAGTTGTGATGGCATGGCCCTCACTAAAAGACAGAGGGGGGAGGGAAAAGGGTCCTGTATGAGGTGTGGAAGGAGCCAGCAAGGTTGCCGGTCCTACCACACCCTTAAAAAACTCTGCTTCAGTATCGGCGCCATCCTAGGTGGCAGGAGAATATCTATTCTCCAGCCTAGGGTCCGCCAATACAGATAAGGGGACGGCGGCAGTGCCGCCTCCTCTTAACAATGAAGAAACAGAGTTTCACTGCTTGCAATAACCTTCCACCAACTTTGTATAACCTCATCATATATATATATATATATATATATATATATATATATATATATATATATATATATATATATATATATATATATATATATATATATATATATATATATATATATATATATATATATATATATATATATATATATATATATATATATATATATATATATATATATATATATATATATATATATATATATATATATATATATATATATATATATATATATATATATATATATATATATATATATATATATATATATATATATATATATATATATATATATATATATATATATATATATATATATATATATATATATATATATATATATATATATATATATATATATATATATATATATATATATATATATATATATATATATATATATATATATATATATATATATATATATATATATATATATGATGAGGTTATATGAAGTTGGTGGAAGGTTGTTGCAAGCAGTGAAAAGTTTCTACAAAGGTAGTAAAGCATGTGTTAGAATAGGAAATGAAGTGAGTGATTGGTTTCAGGTGAGAGTGGGACTGACAGAGGGATATGTGATGTCGCCGTGGTTGTTTAACTTGTATGATGATGGAGTGGTGATGTGGAGGATTAATTTTTGTTTTATTTTTTTGTTTATTTTCTTTTGCCAAATCCAGAGAGAGAGAGAGAGAGAGAGAGAGAGAGAGAGAGAGAGAGAGAGAGAGAGAGAGAGAGAGAATTTCATTTGCTTTAGTTTTGCTAAATCGCGCGAGAGTGTGTGTGTGTATGTTTGTGTGTGTGTATGTGTGTTTGTGTGTTTGTGTGTCCGCGGTGCGTGCCGAAGAACAAGTGGTAGTTAGCGAATGATTGTTTGTAGTGGGAAAGACTGTCGGTATATTTGAGGTTGTTTGTTTACATTTTTTAGTTAGGTTACGACAGTGGTGAATGTTTTGGAGCGAATGCTTTTTTGATTTGACTGCAGCAAGAGGCAGTAGTGAGTGCTGGATTTACGATTTGACTATTATTTAGTACCAGCGTTGGAAGTGATTATTGGTTTTCTAAGCCGTGATTCCTCCTTGGTGAGGCTAACTCCTTTGGAGAGATACGAGTTTAGAAAGTGGATTTGTTGTTGATGACCTGGCCTGTACTTAATATTGTTTGGACTGCTCATTTGACTGCACAACCGTTGATGACCTGGCCTGTTATTTGAGATTCCGATTGATGATGATGATGATGATGATAATGATGATGATGAAGACAGCTAATTGACTGTTTAGTTCAATTGACTGGAACTGAATATAGTTCCGTTTGCCACAGATTGGTGGCTGTGCCAAGGATTGATCTGGTTGTGTGCGGAGACAGTTTCCGCATTAATAAATAAACAATTATAAAAATTTTTGGTTGTGGTCGAGATTAGTTTTAAGTTTGTAGGGTTATTTTGGTTTATTTGAACGGTGTTACAGTTATTTGAATGGTTTTTAGTATTAAGTGATTGTTATAGAAAGTAAGAAATATATAGTTTTAAGGTTATGTTTTGTTTTGTTTTTGTCCTTTTGTCCAAAAGTCCCGCTGCTGATAACGTAAGGGGAAAGGTTGTATTGAGGAGAAATTGGTCAGTTTAGAGTGATTCAAGGGTGTGGGGGTTGTTTTTGTAACATCCCGCCACATTATTTTGGCGCCCGAACAGGGACAGCTGAGGTGGGATTGAAGCTGGACTCTTTGACAAAGGACTAAATTAGGTTATGAAATTAGATATAAGACTGAAAATGGAAGAACAGTTAAAGTTACTGAGGGAGGAATTGCAGCTGAGTAAGGAGCGTGAGGAGAGGTTTCTAGTAGAGAATGAGAGGTTGAACTGGGAGAATGAGGCGATGCAGAAGGAGCTTAGGGAGTTGAAGGGAACTGTAGAGAGAGTGGAAGAATGTGTTGAGATGAGGATGAAAGAGAATGGGGAACGAATGGAGAACCGATTGGAAGCTATGATGGGGCAAGTCATGGGGAGGATGAAAACTATAATGGGTGAAGGTGCAGTCGGAGGAGTGTCCTCAGCTTCGGGTAATGGGTTGATAGTAGATGAGAAGGCTAAGATTAGTGATAATGGGAAAGGAAGTGATAGTGATAGTAATAGTAATAGTGATAGTGATATTGAAGATAAGGGAATAAAGCATAGTAAGGATGAACAGAAATGTGATAGGAATCATGAAAGGAAAGGTAAAGGTGATGTGAAGAAAGGGAAGAAAAAGTATTAGGCTGATAGCAAGGACGATCGTGAATGGGTGAAAGTGGCGTTTAAGAAAAGGGCTAGGAAGAGTATGATCAAGGATAGGAGTATGACTGTGGAATTAGATTCCTTATATTCTAGCAAGGAAGTAGGAAACAAGAAGGAAGGTAGCAGGGATGATAGCAGTGAGAATGAACGTGATGTGTGTAAGACTGTGTTTATGAGAGAGGTACCTCGGTGTGAAAGGTTCAATGAGCATAGTAGTAGGGATGTATACGAGTTTTTCAAGGAGTATGAGAGGTATTATCAGGATAAGTATGGTGATAGTAAAAGAGTTTGGGCTAGGGAGTTAGGAGAGTATTTGACTGGGTTTTTGTTGACGATGTATGGAGTGATAATGAGTGTAGGTGACGTTGATTATGAAAGTGTGAAAAAGAGAATAATTGAGCAGGTAGAACGTATGAAAGGGAGTGTTAAGTATAAGCGTAAGAATGATTTTGATGAAGCACGGATGAATGCAGGAGAAGCGATATCGATGTATGTATGTAGGTTGGAAACTTTAGCTAGGAAGAAGTATGGGGATGAAGGTATAAATGAGAATAAGGAGTTAATGAAGAAGTTTTTGGCTACTGTACCCGAGAATGTTGCCGAGTTTGTTAATTTGAAACGGAAGGAGAAAATGAGGTGGACGAAAGAAAGATTGACATGGGATGATATTTTAGAGATAGTTGAGGATTACGAGTTGGATAGATGTATGAAAGAAAGTAAATCTGTGAGTGTAAGGACTGGAATGGAGGAAAGTGTGCCAGAATTTGTTAGTTTTAGAGATGCTGTTATGGGAGGACAGATGAGGGTAGCTGATAGTGTAGTAGATAGGAGTGTTAGGGCGAGTAATGTGGGAATACCTGTAAGGAAAAATGAAGGGTTTAGGCAAGGGAATCAGGTTTGGAGGGATAGGAGTGTAAATGCGCATCGAGGGATATCAGATAGTCGTGTCCGTAATGAAAAGTGTTATAGGTGTGGAAAGGAAGGTCATAAGAAGAATGGATGTAGATGGGCTCTAGGTGCTTGTTTTGGATGTGATGAGGTAGGGCATAGAATTAGTGAGTGCAAGAAAGAGAAAGGGATAAAATGTTATCAGTGTGGTATGACTGGGCACATAGCGAGTGGATGTCGGAGTAATCGTACGAATGTGATTTGCGGCAATTGTGGTAAGGATGGTCATTATGCTAGAATGTGCAAGGAGCCTCGGGGTAAGTGTACTGAATGTGGTGCAGATGGGCATGTAGCTAGGGTATGTAGGAAGAAGGGAGTAAATCAGCCAGGATGTTCGGGAGACTAGAGTGTAAGAGGGTTCAGCTGGGTGAGTCCTCGAGTGTGTGCGGAGTGAATGTAATGCATATTCGTGAAGGTTTACTACATGAAGACGTGATGGGCGAAAGAGCTTATGACTGCATGAGTGCAGAAGTAAATTTTAATGGAATAGAGCTAGTTGGTCTGATTGATACTGGTTGTGGTGTCAATTTAATGTTTAGGAATGCATACGATAAGGTAAGGGATGTGTGTGAATTTAGGGGGTGTGAAGGTGAATTGAAAGGTATCGGTAATTTAGGTATGTCTGTGCAAGGAAAGTTACGTGAAAATGTTATAATTGGGGGGCTGATGATGGAAGATAATGATTTTTATGTGGTTGAGGGAGTAAATGACAGATACGATGTGTTGTTAGGTTATAACTTCTTGAAAAAATGCGGTATGATTGTACATCCTAGTGTAAATATGATAGAGATGAAAGTTAAGGGTAAATTTTGTGGGGAATTTTATGTGAATGAAGATGGTAGTGTATGTAAGAAGGTATGGAAAGGTGTGCCGTTAATAGCAAAAGAAGGTGTTAAATTGTCAAAAGATGCGAGTGAGGTTGTCAGTGTAAAAGTTGCATGGCTGAATAGTCTGGGAATTGCCAATAGTGACAATTGTGAATATGTAGTGGAAGGTTCGGAAGCAAGTAATTTGGTGAAAACAAGTGTGCATGTGTATGATGGTATTTTGAATTTGCAGGAGCCAAAGGTGTATGTGAGCTTATTGCCGACTGTAAGGAGGAAGAGAATACGGGGTATACGTGAGGGTGATTGCATGGGATGTATGAATACGTTGGTCAATGTAGAGGATGAAAGGTATGTTAAATTAAGACGTGTTATGACGGGTAAGATAAAGCAGGATGACAATTGGAACCATGAAAGTTTGAAAGAAAGAATTAATGTAGATGAGAATATAAGTGAGGGAGAAAGGGAACAATTGTATTGGATGTTATGGGATAGACGGAGAGTTTTGAGTCGTGGTGACGAGGATTGTGGGGGGTCAAAGCTGCCTGAATTTAGGATAGTTCTTAGTAATGATACCCCCATATATCAGCGTCCCCGACATTTTTCTCCGCCTATTGCCAGAGAAATAGAAGAGCAGTGCCTGGAGTTAGAGCAAATGGGTGTAATAGGAAGGAGTGAGAGTGCCTGGAATAGCCCTATTTTACCTGTAAGAAAGCCGGATGGAAGTTTACGTATGTGTATTGATTATAGGAAGGTGAATGAAGTAACTGTTAAAGAACGTTTCCCGATGAATGTAGTGTCTGACTGTGTGTATAAGATGCATGGTATGAAAGATTTTACAAAGTTAGATTTAGTTAGAGGTTATTACCAGATGCCTCTGGCAGAGGGGAGCAGGCCCATTACGGCATTTTCAAGTAGAAATTGTCATTATCAGTTTAAAAGATTAAGTTTTGGCCTTGCTAATGCGCCTGCTGCCTTCCAGAGGGCGATGAACGTAGTTTTGGCTGGGTTTGATCGACAAAAGGTGACTGTTTTTATAGATGATATTTTGATTGCTAGTGAGACTGTTGAGGAACACATGCAGTTGCTTGAAGTAGTATTAGAACGGTTGATAGAAGTTGGTGTGAAAGCTAAGCTTGAAAAGTGTACATGGTTGGCCGGGGAGGTGGAATTTCTTGGGCATGTGGTGAGTGAATCGGGTATAAGGAAGAGTGAAAAGTTTGTGAGTAAGGTGAGAGTGTTTCCACGTTCTTATACGGTGCGTGAGTTGAGAGGTTTTCTTGGGTTGACTGAATTTGGTCGGAAGTTTGTCAGAGATTGTTCGGGAATAGGGAAGCCTTTGAATGAGTGGACAGGTAAGAGAAATAGTACGATACTGAAATGGGATGAACGTATGATTGAAGCGTTTGAAAAGTTGAAAGAAGAGGCTGCGAGAGACGTCACTTTGGCCTTTCCCAACTATAGTGAGCATGCGAGTATGCTAGAGTTATATACGGACGCTAGTGGGATTAGCATGGGTGGTTGCTTGGTTCAAATGCAAAGAATAAGTGGAGATGAACAGTTGAGAGTGATAGCGTATGTAAGTAAAGCATTTAATAAGGCTGAGCGAAAATATTCCACGATTGAAAGGGAGTTGGCTGCGATACGGTTTTGCGTGAATGCGTTGAAGGTATTTTTGTATGGTGTGAAATTTATTGTGAGTACTGACCATCAGCCCCTAGTGTACATGATTAGGAAAGAGTCTGTGAATGCTAGAGTTGCGAGGATAATAGAGGATTTGAATGAATTTGACTTGAAGCTAGAATATGTACCTGGGAGTAAGAATGTAATAGCAGATGCGATGTCAAGAATGCATGGTAAGATAGAAGATAGTAGTGAGAATGATAGTAATTTTGGAAAGGTTGCCGGAAGATTTAGTGGTGGTAAAAAGTTTTGAAGGGGATGACATGGTGTATAAATGTATTTTGGTGGGTTAAATAAGTTTAAATTGAAGGGTTTGAATAGGGATATACCTGCTAGTGTAGATGAGCTTAGAATGAGTGTTAGGAATGAAGTATCGAAAGAAATGGCATATAAGGAGGAGGATAGTGTGCTTGAGGGTGACTTGTTATCAAAAGTATTGTTGGTAGTAGTAAGTATGTTGTATGGAGTCACAGTTTATTTGTATTTTGGGTGGAATCGTCCGATGCAGTACCGAGCAAATAAAGAGACTGAAAGGGAGTATATATTGAGGTTACAATGTAATGAAAAATGTTGCAAGTTGTTGAGTGAGAAGGAAGATTGTCCGAGTGACTTGAATCCGAGTGGTATGAGCATGGAAGATAGCGAAGATGACCATGGGTGTGATAAGGATGACCCTATTGATAGGAGAGTAATCATTTGTATGCATGGTGTAAAAGGAAGAATGATGACGTATGTGGGTATAAATGAGAATGAATACTGTAGTTTAATTGATACAGGTGCGCAAGTGTCATTAGTGAATATGTCTGTTATCAAGGAAATAGAGAGGGGCAATTGGGAAGTGAAAAGGCAATGTACGAGTGTGAGAATTCATGGGATAGGTAAAGGAAGTTTGCTAGTTTGGGAAGAAGTGTGTTTAAAAGTAAAACTGGGAAGTATGGAGGTGGAACATAATTTTATTGTAATGGGAGAGAATGAGATGCCTAGTTGTTTTTTATAGGAATTGACTTTTTAAGATTGCATGATTTATCAGTTGATATTGGTCGTGGATTGCTTCTGAAGTATGGATGTGAAGTAGTTGTGATAGAAGATAATACTGTATTTATGGCGAATTTTGTTGGCATGGTTGATATTACGAGGAGTGAGGATGATCTACTGACTAAAGAGGAGGTGGAAGAAATGCAAGATTAATGTGTGGAAATTAAAAGGTTACGTGAATGTATGTTGAATAGTATTGAGGTAGAAGAAAGGCCGTCTGATTTAGAGGTGTATAAGAAAGTTAGTAAAAGACTTATTGTGTGTAAGAATATTTTTTATTTTCTACATAAAGGAATGGATGAAGATATATATGTTCCTGTGTTTCCAATGCATGCAGCAGTAAGTATGTGTATGTTAGTGCATGACAGATATGGGCATATGGGTAAGAATAAATTATGGTAATGCATGCGTGAGAGATTGTTTACACATGGGTTAAGTCAGATATGTAAGGATGTAGCGACTATGTGTGAAGATTGCCAGAAAGGAAAGTATCAGAGAGTGCATGCTAATCCACCTGTTTTGAGATTACGAATGAAAGAACCATTTGAGATGTTTGTGATTGATTGTGTTTCGTTGCCTGTGACTGCGAGAAGACATGTGGGAATGATTGTTATGGTTGATCACATGAGTAAATTTACCTATGCAATACCTATCAAGGATAAACCGAGTGAGACTGTTGCAAGAATGGTTGGTCAAGTGATGTTGCCGATGTGTGTGTGTAAGCCTGTGAGAATATTAAGTGATAATGGCCCTGAGTTTGTTGGATGGGAGTTTGAACAGATGTTAAGAAAATGGGGTATTGAACATGTGTATTCGACTCCTTATATGCCAAGTGCAAATGGGTTGGCTGAAACGACTGTAAGAACATTAACTGAAATTTTGCGAATGATGAGTACATGTGATAATGATTGGGATTTGTATGTTGGTAGAGCGTTGTGGGCTTATAATGCAACAGTGCATAAGAGTACGGGTATGTCTCCATGTAAGTTTGTGTTAAATTTTGAAAAGATAATAAGACCGAGGTTGGGTGTGTCGGAGGATGATAGAAATGTGTGGAGGAAAGCAAATAAGAGGGTTGAAAGCTTTAAAGTTGGTGAGAGAGTGATGAAAGAAGTAATTGAAAAGGGTAGAATGAATGTAAATAAGGTGCGTGATAAATTTGAAGGTCCCTATGAGGTGTTAGAAGTTGGTTCGAGTGGATTAAGTTACGTTTGGGTAAGTTGTGTGTGGGTAGTATTGTGCAAAAAAATTAGGGCCCACCACAACCAGTTGCGTAAATGGAAAGAGGTACCTGAGTATATCCAAGAGAATGGGATGAGTAAATGGTTGAAAATGAACAAGTGTGAACCTAGTATGCATGAGGACTTAGGTCTGGGAGGTAAACAGTTGGTGTTAGTAGAATATATGAAAAGGAAGGATACGAGAGCTGTAAGTAAGGGTGAAAGAAGGGAAAATTTTATAAGTAAAGGTGAGAATAGCAATAAGTATGACAAGGGTGTAAATGTGCAAGTGTGTATGGAAGATAAATGTGTTAATACAGATGAATCATGGCTGAGTATGAATGATACCTATAGTGTGTGTGGCTTTTCCTTAGGTGATGTAAAAGAAAGGATGACAAATGCGAGAGTGAGAGATAGGAGAATGATTAGTAGTATGAATGAATCTCTTGCTAAAGTTGAGAATGTTTTTGATGAAATGGATGAACTGTTTACAGAAATGAGTGTAATTTTAGGGCCAGATGAGAACAAGGTAGATATGATTGTACATGATATATTAGATGATAGGGATTTAGATAGGAATAGTGTTAATGTAGCGAATGATGGTGATAAGGAAGAAGTGAATGAGAGAGTATATGGAGGCCCAGTTACTCGGAGTAGAGGTCCCGTTCCCGACTGCGACTGGGTAATGAAAAAAATATTGTAAGTTTTGTGTGAGTAGGATTTGGCAAAGTAAGGGGGGAGGAATGTGGAGGATTAAATTTTGTTTTATTTTTTTGTTTATTTTCTTTTGCCAAATCCAGAGAGAGAGAGAGAGAGAGAGAGAGAGAGAGAGAGAGAGAGAGAGAGAGAGAGAGAGATTTCATTAGCTTTAGTTTTGCTAAATCGCACGAGAGAGTGTGTGTGTGTGTGTTTGTGTGTGTGTTTGTGTGTTTGTGTGTCCGCGGTGCGCGCCGAAGAACAAGTGGTAGTTAGCGAATGATTGCTTGTAGTGGGAAAGACTGTCGGTATATTTGAGGTTGTTTGTTTACATTTTTTAGTTAGGTTACGACAGTGGTGAATGTTTCGGAGCGAATGCTTTTTTGATTTGACTGCAGCAAGAGGCAGTAGTGAGTGCTGGATTTACGATTTGACTATTATTTAGTACCAGCGTTGGAAGTGATTATTGGTTTTCTAAGCCGTGATTCCTCCTTGGTGAGGCTAACTCCTTTGGAGAGATACGAGTTTAGAAAGTGGATTTGTTGTTGATGACCTGGCCTGTACTTAATATTGTTTGGACTGCTCATTTGACTGCACAACCGTTGATGACCTGGCCTGTTATTTGAGATTCCGATTGATGATGATGATGATGATGATGATGATAATGATGATGATGGCAACTAATTGACTGTTTAGTTCAATTGACTGGAACTGAATATAGTTCCGTTTGCCACAGGTTGGTGGCTGTGCCAAGGATTGATCTGGTTGTGTGCGGAGACAGTTTCCGCATTGATAAATAAACAAGTATAAAAATTTTTGGTTGTGGTCGAGATTAGTTTTAAGTTTGTAGGGTTATTTTGGTTTATTTGAACGGTGTTACATTTATTTGAATGGTTTTTAGTATTAAGTGATTGTTATAGTAAGTAAGAAATATATAGTTTTAAGGTTATGTTTTGTTTTGTTTTTGTCCTTTTGTCCAAAAGTCCCGCTGCTGATAACGTAAGGGGAAAGGTTGTATTGAGGAGACATTGGTCAGTATAGAGTGATTCAAGGGTGTGGGGGTTGTTTTTGTAACATCCTGCCACATTATTTTGGGGCCCGAACAGGGACAGCCGAGGTGGGATTGAAGCTGGACTCTTTGACAAAGGACTGAATTAGGTTAAGAAATTAGATATAAGACTGAAAATGGAAGAACAGTTAAAGTTACTGAGGGAGGAATTGCGGCTGAGTAAGGAGCGTGAGGAGAGGTTTCTAGTAGAGAATGAGAGGTTGAACTGGGAGAATGAAGCGATGCAAAAGGAGCTTAGGGAGTTGAAGGGAACTGTAGAGAGAGTGGAAGAATGTGTTGAGATGAGGATGAAAGAGAATGAGGAATGAATGGAGAACCGATTGGAAGCTATGATGAGGCAAGTCATGGGGATGATGAAAACTATAATGGGTGAAGGTGCAGTCGGAGGAGTGTCCTCAGCTTCGGGTAATGGGTTGATAGTAGATGAAAAGGCTAAGGTTAGTGATAATGGGAAAGGAAGTGATAGTGATAGTAATTGTAATAGTGATAGTGAGATTGAAGATAAGGGAATAAGGCATAGTAAGGATGAACAGAAATGTGATAGGAATCATGAGAGGAAAGGTAAAGGTGATGTTAGAGTTATTTGAATGGTTTTTAGTATTAAATGATTGTTATAGTAAGTAAGAAATATATAGTTTTAAGGTTATG
>NC_090728.1:5342526-5355026 GCF_036898095.1 Palaemon carinicauda
TTCCAGGTTTTGGGTATAGTGCATTCTTGCAGACATTTGTTGTAGAGTTCAGCGAGTTTTACTGTTAGGAATTAGAAGACTATCCAAAAGAATAAACAAAATAAAAACATAAGATTTTCATGAATATATTCAGAACACAACTGTTGAAACTATAAATAAAGCACCAAATTGATGAAAGTTAGATCTTGGGACAGAGTCCTAACAGATATGTACTTGTAGGGATGAATGTGGAAATATTCATAAGAGAGATAGTGATAAAAATTGCAGAGGATTTCTTTAAAATGCTATACAATATTGACATGAAAATAAACTTCACCAATAGCAATAATAAAACAAATGAGCTGCTACCAAACGTAACAGTACGTGAAGTAAAGAAATTAAAAAACATGAAAAGAAGCAAATGAGCAGTAGATGATGGCCTATCAATTGATTTAGTAGTATATGGAGGAGATTTCATACACTACCCCCAACACACACACACACACAGGCACACATACATACACACACATACACACACACACACACATATATATATATATATATATATATGTGTGTGTGTGTGTGTGTTTGTGTGTATGTGTGTGTGTATGTTTATATGTATATATATACAGAAGTAAGAGAAATAAATCTATGGCAAGGTGAACCAAAGAAAGGAAAGCAGATAAACTGTTTTTATTAAATGTTAGTTGTTTTCTTATTGACTACGATTCACCGGAAGAATTGACTTGATCGAACAATGGCAAACTATTTAGACAGAAGTATAATACAATATATAAGTGACGTGGTAGATAGTAATGCTCAGATATACAAATTTCATGCAAAGTGTGAATATAGCTATGATAGATGTCTTTAGGAAAAAAAAAACTGTATATAACGATAATATAGATATATTCTGCATTAAATATTACTCTTAAATGTCGATGTATAGTAATGCTTATATAATCAAATATATTTAATACCAAGTTACATAAATCTTTAAGCAAAGTATTCGCAGACGTAAACCTATGCAAAAACTATTCGTAGTTTAGTGTTACTGTTGTTTTGAGTTATCTTTCCTGCACTGTGAGGGCGTTTTCTAGAGAATGCACGAGGTTTACTGGAATTTTTCAATACGGATAACTTTACTTAAATAAAAATAAGAGAAGCTCCCAGAATCTCATTTGCTCTTCTTTAGCCTTTTTG
Source organism: Palaemon carinicauda (assembly GCF_036898095.1). Classification (NCBI taxonomy): domain Eukaryota; kingdom Metazoa; phylum Arthropoda; class Malacostraca; order Decapoda; family Palaemonidae; genus Palaemon; species Palaemon carinicauda. The sequence continues at coordinate 5,343,709 of NC_090728.1, forward strand.
TAGCCCTGGTGTATTATAGTGAATACTAAACAGGAAAACTGTAATTAAGGGAAAATAAGTTTTTCAGAATATTTTGGAGAATATTGCCTTAATAAACAAATCAATAAATTCACGATGTTGCACTGAATATACTGTATTACCATATATTGATACCCGGAAGTAATTATTTCTGGATAAGAGATTTGATATGTAAATATGGGACATGTCGAACAAAACATATATTTACGATATAAAGAGTTGGTATATTCTTATTTATCTTTATATCATATCGTTTTCATATTCTGTACCAGATTGACTAGTAATCTTGTAAAGAACACCAACTTACCTTCCGGTAATCTCCAGGTAGCCTTCCACAGGGAGCAGTAAATAACCGGCCTTTTCATTTGTTTCTATATTGGTAAAAGCTGGAAAAGAATGTATTTGTAGATAAGATTTCCTTGTGGTGTGGCTCCGTGTGGTCTTTCAACTAGACATTCAGCAGCTTTTAATGAATAATAAAATGCTTCATTGCCATGACACGTAATTTAGAAGAAAGCTATGCAAGGAAACTTATTTTGGCAGGCCGTAATTTTTGCGCTAACCTAAAGTTTGATTAATTTACTTGTTTATTATATATTTAGATGACTGTTTCATACTAAAAATATGGTATATAACTGAGCACTAATTCTTTATTCTGGAAAGTATGTCTGTGATTCCATCATACTTGCGCATATATATATATATATATATATATATATATATAAAACTAAAATGAATTAGAAGAAAAGAATGTTCAAGCATTTCGCGTGAAGTTTCTATAATATATAGTTATGTCTAAGGGCAGGTAACTTTGCAAGCATAGCATCGGTCTTTATTATTACTGCATAACAGTGTGATATGAAATTTTTGAATTAAAAAGGTTTCGGAATTTCATATATATGTGTATATATATATATATATATATAAATATAAATATAAATATATATATGTAAATATATATATATATATATATATATGTATATATATACATATATAAATATATATATATATATATATATATGTATGTATGTATATATATATATATATATCTATACATATACATATATATATATATATATATATATATATATATATATATATCTATACATATACATATATTATATATATATATATGTGTGTGTGTGTGTATACACACACACACACACACAATATATATATATATATATATATGTGTGTGTGTGTGTGTGTACATATAAATATGTATATATATTTATTTTCATATATATATATATATATATACATACATACATACATATATATATATATATATATATTTATACATACATACATATATGTATATATATATATATATATATATAGGTTGCCAGAAATATCATGAAAGAGAGAGGCAATATCATTATAAAACTCAAATACCCGAACGCAAAATAAATGGACATTGTAAGTTTATATTTTTTTTACCAGACCATGGGATTTTTATGAACACATGTTTGTTTGAAAATCAAGTTAATATCAACTCAATCTAGTATATGTATTCCTTCTGACAAGAAAAGATTTTTTTTTTCGAACGTAAATAGCTATCTAACACCAAAGGACAGGCACCAGTTATAATGCTGAAAGTTGCATAATTACCAAAACTTCAAAAAGACTTTCAACTGATAAATTCTAGAAGGTATTCAATACAGTACAGTAGTTGCCATTTCCAGGAAGAGGGAAATTCAAATTGCGAATATACCTGATAAAAAATTTGATGAAAAGAAATGGTTGCTGGTGACTGTTCTAACAATGGTGGAACATAAGTCAATATTGAAAATAGGAGAGAAGTATTTCAAAGCCACCAAAATTGGTGAATAGTAATGTTGTTGTTGCATTCGGTAATCAGATAAATAAAAAAATTTTCCGCTAAAATTTGATTATAGCTTTTGGGTATGTTATCAGTATATTACTTCCTTTTTTTTAAGTAGCTATGTTATTTCCGGATGATAAAATTCTTACTCTTTGATAGATCATCCACCTATTGGAGTGAAACATAACATTTTCTACAACTTACGTGATACAAAAAGAAGTTTTACACCTGAAAAATCAAACCTGGTAAAATTGTTAAATTTAGTTACTGTTATTGTCCATTTTACCTTGGATGGCCACTTAATTGAACTAGAAAATAAGTTATCCGTTCTTGATATTAGGATGTATATGAATGTGGGAAGGCTATTCCAGAGCTATTTCAGGCGTATATAAAAGTATGGATATACGTAGAATCATATTTTCATCTACTATAGCATATATTTTACATATCGTTGTAATTTCGAGGTTTGTACTAAGAATGAATAAGCATTTTCTAAGCCAAACATAATAACATCTATGATAATAAGATAAACAAGAATAGGTGGCAAACATCTCCAAACACTCGCAATTAAGTCCGATTCTTTTTCATCTGCAGATGATAGATGTTCTTTTAGTGAAGAACACAATTGAGTATGCTCAGGATCCCATTATTATTATTATTATTATTATCATTATTATTATTATTATTATTATTATTATTATTATTATTATTATTATTAGCTAAGCTACAACCCTAGCTTGAGCCCAATAGCCCAAGAAGGGAAAATAGCCCAGTGAGGTAAAAAAATAGCGACACAGCTGGCATAGTGTGCCTGAGTGTACCCTCAGGCAAGAGACCTTTAACCCAAGCCAGTCGAAGGCGATGGTACAGATGCGGTATTACAACTCATGAATAGAGAACAATGGTTTGAATTAGGAGTGCTCTTCTCCTAAAGGAGCTGCTTAGAATAGGTAAAAGAGTCTCTTCTACCTTCTCTCAGTGGATAGTTGACACTGGACAAACACAGTGCAATGGTTGACCTCTTGAGTGAATTTTTTTTTTTTTTTCGTTTATATTAGTGTTGTCCAGTGTACGAGGAAAGACGGGAAGGTGAAAAGGATAGGCCAGACTATTTAATGTATGTGTATACAGAAGAAATATGAGCCACCGCTATAGAGGGATCCAATGTAGCACCGTCTGGCAAGTCAAATACACTCACTTTATGATTTTAATAAATTATCTCTCTGAGGCATAGGAAAAAAAATATAATACGACTGATCGATGGCAGATATATAAACCAACAATCATCCCACACCTATGCCTTTAAGAATACTCAGGTTAATGCTTCCCTGAATCAAATAGTATCTACTTGAAATAATAGCTGGCTGAACTTCGTGAGATTCTTTCAAAGAAAAGTTTTCAATCTAAGCATGTAATTGTAAGCAGGGTCTTACCAAGAGAGGATATTGGTTTGTCATTAAATATACTTGTATTTCGATTCATTTTTACGTTTCTCAGAATGGTCACAAAGAAGCTCTAATGACGGGAAATATCACATAGGAAAACATAAATTATGAGGCACTTGCAGAAATTGTTAGGTGCAGTGATGAAATTTATAAAGATCAATATCAACAGTAAAGAGAGAAAGCCACAAATATATGTATAGAAAATGATAAGGATCAACAGGTTATTTGAGAAAGATATGATCATTTCCCTCATTGAAGAAGGATTGCTGAGTTCTTGAAACTAAATCTAATATCACAGAATTATGTCAGAAAGTTCTTGAAGTTTCTTCGTCTGACATTTCCATTCCTTTTTTCTATGGTAATCTTAAGAGAGAGAGAGAGAGAGAGAGAGAGAGAGAGAGAGAGAGAGAGAGAGAGAGAGAGAGAGAGAGAGAGAGACAGAGAGAGAGAGAGATCCTATCAAGGCTTATCTTGTGCAAGAACACCATCTCAACTTTAAACCGAAGACGTCTGATTGTGGAAGGGATTTCCGACTTATTCCAGAAGTTCGATCGTTGTATTTCCAACACAACCTTTGTCTTTCGATCTTCCAATAAATCTGAGAACACATTTGCAATTTCTCTTTTCATTCCAATTGCAAAGGATACTCTTACTGAGAGAGAGAGAGAGAGAGAGAGAGAGAGAGAGAGAGAGAGAGAGAGAGAGAGAGAGAGAGAGAGAGAGAGCACCTGGTTTGCTTTATACCATCGGTGTGAGGTTACAGTATCCAATAATTCGACTTAATTTTGTCGATCTCATGGTAAAACTATCTGCCCTTTTCTGTTGTCACTTTTAAATTGAATGGTTCAGAGTTGCAACTAAGACATATAAATTAATTCTCAAAGCTTGTGCATTTGGAAGATAGAAAAGTTTCATAATTGCAAAATCCGTTATATATTTAACATTTAGCCAGTTGAATTATGTTAATAGCGAGTTAACAATGCCTAGATTCTTCTTTCAGTCCATATTTCACCGTGTTCGTAATTGTATTTTACTTTTGGTGCACTTCATCATAGTATTTCTTGGTTACCTTTTATTACCACCTTCTCTTATTGTAATCCGAAAGCTAAATCTAATTATAGCGATATATCATATTACTTACCCATCCACATATCTTCCCTAATTACCCACGAGCTATTTTTCTTCACTCTAGAAAATCTTAAAAATATCATTAAAGCTTTTTTTCATAAAGATGAACTCATGAGAATTTTCAATATGTTTAATTCCTGATTATCAAAATTGATTTTGCCAGATACTGTTACTAGGCATTTCTCGCATTTCTTTCCCAGAGACTTTTTAATTCCCAAGAATATCCATATCAATATATGTAATATCTTGATGTGGATAGTAATTTCTTCAAATTTACTTTAAGGCGCTAGGTTTGTTTTCTTGGTGCATTATTTATGGTTCAAAAACCCACTATGGTTACTAAATATTGCATTTCTCCATTGTCATTCTCTTCAGAATTTTTTGGAAGACTAAATCATGATGATTTAACAGATGCAAGCCTTATTATTTAATCTGATTTTTATGGTCAGCATCCCACCACTTTCCCTCACCAATTTAGCAAATATTTCCTGATAAAAACATGACGGTTTTATGTTGCTTCTTGGGTCTATATCGTTTCCATTTTTTAAATGGTCTATCACAATGCCATTCTACAATTTCCTTTTCGGCTATTTGTAATGATGTTTCCTTTACACATACAAACACACACACACACACAAACACACACACACACACACACACACACACATATATATATATATATATATATATATTATATATATAGATATATACTTATACATACATACATATATATATATATATATATATATATATGTATATATATATATATATATATATATATATATATATACATATATATATATATATATATATATATATATATATATATATATATATATTTGGTGGGGGGGGGGGGTGCTCAAGCCATGTCATCCTGATGGAAGTTCCTTAAAGTAGCTTCCTAAGGGATATATATACTACAGTGACATTCCCAGAGAATTTTACCTTTAGGTATCTAGAATTCTAACTCCTAGCGTGAATATCCTTAAATTTTCTCTCAAGGATATCGCATAATATCAGAGGACGCATTCTTGACACGCCACATACCAATCTGCACCCCTAATAGCGTTTACGCTTCGAGGGGGTGTGGCAGAATAGAAGGGGAGCCGAATCAAGGTTACACCCGTTCTCGTACTACTATTGAGTATGACAACAGCGCCATCTACAAGATGGTGGACATTCCTTATTTAATTGCGATTTCGCTCGGTGGTATTCCCAACTTTTTCGATCAATTTGCAAGGATTATAATTATGCAAACTCCATCTTCTTCTGCCTCTGGACAGTTGAGTATCGAGTCTTTACAATGAGTATATTTTAGCTTCGGTTTCACATAGAAATTAGAGTAATTTATTGTGTTTGGAAGCTAGGCCTTTTACCTGAGGCGCCATGGACGCTGTCGTTCGTTAGGTATGTGTTATTTAGTTAGCAGAACGACTTTCCAGTTTTAAATAGCATTAGTTAATTATTTTAATGATATAGCTATTTAGGCAACTTATACTTGTAAAGATATTGATAATGTGAATAATTTTCTTTTCCATGTCGATCGTATAGTTAGAGTTTCGGTGAGTTAGGTTACTGAGATCTTGACCCGCCTAGGTAATCTAACTTAGGCGTTTTACTATACGATCAGACATTTCCCCAGTTACCTTCGTGTATTGTTTTTCAATTCAATTGGAGACTGATACCTCCTAGAATTATATGAAACATTACACGTCTCAATGGAGGTTTAGGGATAACCTCTCTTTCCCTCTGAGTGTAGCTTCAGGCTACAACCCTAGTGGTCGTGCCCTGAATTTTATTCAGACATGACTAGCCTAGGGTTTTTCTGTCTCTTCCCTTCACTGCAGGTTGTGGTATACCAGCAGGTTTTGGGGTTCAGTCAAAATCTCAGAGTATTTAGTCTTGTGTCAGCAACCTGCCGGAAGGGTGAATAGGTTGTAGGATACCATCATTCCCCTGCCGGCTAAGCTGCCGACATTGGAGGCTAGCCCTCCCTAGCTGCACTTGAAGTAGTGGTAGGATACTATGTTCTCCATGCAGTCTAGAAGACTAGTCCTGTGCTCGCAGTCCCCTAGACCGAAGAATAGTATTCTTCTTTTGCTTAGGATGACGGCGACACTGGAACTCTGTTTCTCCCTTGTTGAGAGGAGGCGGCAATGCCGCTGTCCCCTTAACTGTATTAGCAATATCTGGGTTGGGGAACTGAGTCTCTCCTGTCACCTAGGATACTGCCGATACTGAAACAGAGTTTCTTTAAGGTGTAGTAGGACTGACAACTTTGCCAGTTCCTTCACACGTTATACAAGGCCCTGTTCCCTTCCCTTCTGTCAACTTTTTGATGGCCGAGCCATTGTCTTTCACTGGGCCGGCATCCTGCAACCTTAACATTGCTGGTGGGTTGCCGGAGCTGGCCAGACTCCCTCTCTACGACCTCTGTTCGGCTGCCGGTAGCTATGTTAGCTGCAGGCAATCATGACAACTGTCGACGTCCATGTTGAATGTCAGTGACCATATGTCTGTCAACTGCCGGGGGCCATGATGGCTGCTGACAGCAATGCATACTGCCTGTAGCCACATCATCTGTCGGCAACTATGGTCTCTTCCGGTGGCTGGCGACTGCCAGCAGCCAAGGTGGCTGCCGGTGGCTGGCGGCTGCCGGCAGCCATGATGGCTGTGAGTGGGAAATCCCTTCTGTCCCCAAGGTTCTTCAGTTCTTCCTTGGATTGCTAGCGACAGGTTCTGTTGCCAGAGTACCGCCGGCCAGGCCGGCACAGATAGGTGCTGACTCAGACGATAGCACGCCGACTGTACTGGTACTGCCGGCAGTGTATCGCTGGCAATAGTACTGTATCTGGATGGAAGCCTGAATGGCACATTCTCCCCTTCCATTTGAACCTTATTTCTGGAGAAAGGCAGTAAAATTAGACTTTTACATCCTTAATTACTGTATACATACACAGTAAGGAGTAGCCTTTACTCCATGCTATATCTCTCTCTTTAGCTAGTGGGCTGGATATGCCGGCAATATCTAGCTATGCCGACAACATGCCGGCTGAACTACAATATATGTTATACAGGTAGCCATTATATCTGCAGTATAGAATATATTGCAGATAGAAAACTACTATATATATTATACTAGTAGTTATCTCCAATATTTCTTGGGTATCCCTATACAGGTATTTGGTGAACCTAATCCCAAATTGAATGAATATAATTTCTTCAATATTCTGATTAGAAATCAGTTTTTGTATTACCCTACAATATTAAATATCTTCAAGGCCAGGGTGTTACACTCCTAACCCTTAAAGGGTAGAGTCTTTATCTTTGAGTCTCCCTGATCAGGAAAGTCTATAATTTGATATTGTAAGAAGGCCACGGCAAATAGGTTGAGTGGGATACACAAATATATGTCTTTTTTTTTCCCTAGTTTAGCTGGCATCATGCCAGGTGGACCGCGCTGTCAAATGCTTGCTACAAAGACAGCATATTGGCTGAACTACAATATATAATTGTACAGTAGCCAGTAATTTGTAATATATATATATACTGTAAATAGAAAACTACAGTACCATTATACAGTCGTAATTTCAAACATAGCTTGGGTACCCTTGTGCGAGCTTCTGCTGGTACCGCTCCTATATTCAAAGAATAGTATTTCTTCAATATTCTGATTGAGAATCAGTCATCTTGACACCACAGTATTAGGAATAAAAAGGGACAGTGAATTAGTACTTCTCTACCCCTAGGGGTAAGAGCCCTTTTAGTTGAAGTTCCTTGATAGAAAATCTCCATACAGTTAATAGTGAGGGGAGGTAACAACATTTGCTTGCAGGGGGTACACAAGTATGTGTCTCCTACTATCCCTTTATAGCTTACTACCCTAAGCTATTTTGTTAAAAGATGACATTTGTATATTGATTATCAGGGAGATAATCCTTTGTATAATCATTCTGTTTTCCTTTCTTTACAGGAGGAACACCAGATAACTTGTGCCGCAGCTTTCTGCAAGGCCAAGAGTAATTATTTTTACGGACATAATACTTGCGGGTTTCATGCCCCCTGCAATATTATTTCCGAATCCCTACATTATTGGAACCCGCAGGTCGCACATTAATGTCCGAAGGTTTCGAGAATCCCAAGCTTACAGAGACTAGGGATACAGCTCAATACAAATTACACAACTGGGTAAGAGGCTTCAAGAAAATCTCTCCGGGACCTAACCTACTTAATGATAGGATGCGTAAGCTACTATTCCCAAAGGCAAGTAAGGAAATAGTGGTGCCTCGGGCGCCAATTACATCCCCTGATGGTCAGATAGCCTTTGGGAAGGAGGGCAGGAAGTGCCCCGGGGTAGAAGAGGAAAATGTTGTGTCGGCATTGCCTCCGCTTATGCCGGCTCTAGAGCCATCGATGTCGACATCTTTGTCTTCTACCCCTTTATTAGATAGAATGGAACAGTTATGTACCCAAGTGAATAATCTAATAGGGAGCTTTCGTAAACTAAATGAAAAGCAGGAAGTAAAAGGCAAGATAGAGCCTTGCAAAGCTTTTCTTGTCACTTCCGAAGGGTCATTCAAACGACCCATGGATCAAGACCTACCGACATGCTCCAAACCAATCCCTGGAGGTTTGCGGAGATGAGGCCGATTTTGAATGGCAAACTCTACATCTTGGAGAAGATGGGTGCTGTTCCTTTGGACAAAATCCAATTTTGATCAAGCTTTGATGCTTTTCCTAATTGTTTTGTTCTACTGAGTTATGAACCAAAGTCAAGAAAAGGAACGGAATCGAAGGAGGTCATGATTCTCGACTATGATAAGGCACAGGCTATCTTGTCAAGTAGCCTGAAAAAGGCGGGTTACTCGAAGTTGAAGGTATTCTCTGTATAACAGGCACCCTTCCTATCTTGCTCCTGCTTCAATCTCATTCTCCATTATGAGAATGGCATTTACATCTGTTGCCAAGGCAGTGGAGGTGGGTAGGCCATGTCCTGCACTCAAAGAGTGCAAGCCTCTGTCACCAGCCTTTCCCAGACAGGAAAAGGACTGGAAGGAAGTCCATTTAACTTTTTCAGTAGGAAGATTAGATGCGGATATCGCCAGTCGACAATTTAACGAACGTCTCTCTAAACTCTCTGAGTTTCTCTTGTATAATGAACAAGAGACAAAGGAGAGACTTGCAGCCTCCCTTTCTCTACAAAACTACATAGAGTTTTGTTCAACCTATCAAAATATCCCAGACATGCTCATGGTCCTAGCCAAAATGCATATGGCTACCTTTATGCCTTTATGAAGGCTAGGAGAGCATGTAGAGAGTTTGTGTTTGCTGCTGCAACAGTGAAACATGAAACTAGGAAGCTAATATCTTCCAACATCTGGGGTAAATACCTCTTCCCAGACGAGGTAGCTAGGAAAGTGATTAAGAGCGCCACCATGGAGAACATAAGTCTTCTCCAAAAGTGGGGCATCCTTTTAAAGAGAAAATCTTCCATGGTTGTGGGTCACAAACATAAATAGAATACGAGAAAGGCTGGAAATATCCGGGCTGTTCAACAACATCCCACAGTTCCAGTGACCACGGCGCCGCAGGCAGCTGGTCAAAAGTTTAAATCTACTGATTATTCGAAGCATGAAGATGCTTCTGGTAGGAGGGAGGTTCCCTCAGAATCGTTGGACCTTCGATCCTTGGGTCCTAGGTCTAATCAAGATGGGACTATGATGGGAAACAGAAATGTTTCCACCATCATTTCCTCAACTTCTCCTACAATCCAAAACCCTCCTGGAGGAGTATACCTGAGAGCTTTAGAGCATACAGGTGGTAAGGAAACTATAGTCATTTGAGTTCCAGGGAAGGCTGTTTTGTCTTCCCGAGAAGGACTCAAGAACTCTCGGAGTCATTCTGAACTTGTCGCCACTCAACAAGTTCATATAAAACAGCAAGTTCAGAATGTTAATCCTTCTGAACACATGGACCTTGTTTCAAAAAGGGGTGTTCGTAGTCTTGTCAGACCTGAAAGATGTCCTGTGGAAACTTCCAGTCAATCACACCCTCCCCTCCTATCTAGAATTCAAGTTAGAGATAGTAACGTACTTCCTAGGAAAGATACGTGTCAGACTAGACACAGTCCTAAATATCTTCAGAGGATTGGCAGACTTTGTCACGTAAAAACCTAGCCTAGAAATGGTTCAGGCAACAATGTACCTGGACGAGAGGCTGGGATGGGCAGCACCCGAAGTGGCTGGTCTATGTGCATCCAAGGAAATGACCCGGTTCCCGGGACATCGCGGATGCAAGATAAGCTTCAAGAAGTCTCGATTGTCTCCAGCTCAAAGGCTTCAATTGCTAAAAAAACCATTGAAACTGTGGTCACACCAACTCTCCTTTCCCTTGGGAATGTAAAAGGAGATTGCAGGGTCGGTCAAGAGACTCGGGTAATCAGTCAGATTTCCAAGACGCTAACAGGGAGAAGCTCTGAACTCTCCCCAGTTCGCAATAGTGATAGACCTAGTGCTAAGAGCACAGCGGAAAGCTGCGTCAAGAGCCTGGAGAAAATACGCATCAAACGCTTGAAAAGATCTAAAAAGACCGATATCTGTCCCTCGTTAATCGCTTCTCTAACAAAAGTCAAAGCCCGAAAGTCCCATGACTATGCTGGTCCTGTCATGAGTGGGGAAGCTCTCTACACACAGATCAGGCTTCCTACAACTGATCTGTGACACCGGAGCGATAATAAGGCGTCGCAATCGACAATCCTAAGGAACGTCTCATACAGTCTAGGTGAAATTGACCATCCCTTTCTCAAAGGGATGGCACCTGTCAGCAGTTCATATACAATTGATCCACAATGTAACATTGGATGGTCTATTTCAATTCAAGCCGATAGAGCTGGAATGGTCCAT
>NC_090728.1:5365026-5367526 GCF_036898095.1 Palaemon carinicauda
CTCAGCGCTCGGATGGATCAATGAAACACTGGCTCCCGTGTCAATCAGCGGCTCAGCGCTCGGATGGATTTATCTTGCAAGTCGTCGATCCTAGGTGCTAACATTCCCAGACGGCCATTACGAGAAATGGAGAACAGGCCAATGCCCTCAGCTGCCATGCCACTGCCCCCTGGTCCTCTCCCTAGTGCTGCGGGAGTGAGGTCGGGGTTACCGATGAAGGTCCCAGTGCCTGCTCTGTCATGTCTGTCATCACTGCTTCCTCGCTTACTGTATGTGATGTCATGGGGGGAGGGGGGTAGGGGCATCGAACTCCCTCGTCTCCCCCTTCCTCTGTTTCCTTTTCTTCGGACGTTGAGCGGGGGAAGGTGTGTGTGTTCCCCTGCCCGCCCACCCTAGGTGTTTTTTGCTGGGCATTCTTGAGATATAAGGCAGTATAACAGCGAGGGGATCCTTGGATGGTGCACTCCACTTGTCGGTGCCCCTCTCCCCCACAGTGCTAACATCTGAAGACTGCTAATCCGCTGACTGCATTCCCACCCATGGCTGCCAACTTCTCAGAATCGTCCCTGTTATTCCCAGTCCTTTTTTCTTCTGGCAAACTGTCTAAAATGTTTTGTATCACACTCACTACGTATACTAATGAGCAATTATCATCAAACTAATAACCACATAAATACGTGTCTACTAATCTGCGAATATGTTTACGGGCAATAGCCTTTTTATCACCTTCTGGGAGATTGGCACTCCGGGTAGCAAACGAATCTCAATCCCGAAAAATGTGAGTTGCAAAACTAAGAACGGATTCACCTTCCCGTAGGTAAGGCATACTTCTCAATTAAACGTTGTTTTATTTCAGTAAACCTTCTAAAACTTTCTTGTGGCCAACACATTACCTCCATTGCCGGAGCATCCTTCAGCAATCAGATTCCTTGAATAGCTTTTTCTCTTTCCAACCACCCATATGTGGCTACTTCAAAGTCTCTCAAAAAAAACTTCAATCGATTGAAACCCTTCACTGGGCTGTTGATCATCATAAAGCCTAACACTTGCCTGGAGTTCTGATAACCGTCTTACTACGATTTGCGTATCTTCACTCGGCTGTGCATGTGTACTTTCACTTGTGTGCGTTTGAACTTCGTTTATGTACGTCGAATATGATGTGGTTGCACGCCGGTCCTATTCTCGTTTCACCACTAATCTGTTAATTAACTCCGCCCACTGTTCTAACTTATTTTCCAATTCTTGTGTTCTCATTTCCTTTCTATATTCTTCATCGGGAATGATCTATCCCACTGCTCCTTCATTCTCATCTCCTAGAGCAGCTGTGTCTGCTATGTTAGTGCTTGTGTATCTCGGCATCTTGAATAACTTCAATCACAGCATACACAAACAGACGTATTTTTTACACCTGACACCAATATGACCCTGGCAGACGAATAATGAGACGTTGGCACATAGGTTTTCTTCATTTATTACATAGAGTACATTATATAGAACTACCCTTCCAGGTTAGGGACTTGTCAACTCGGGCACTGACCGGCAAATAACTACTGCCATTGTTACCAAAATGCAACCATTACAAAACATGCAGACACATAAGTTTTGGGGGAATACTCAAGAATATTGAGTCCATTTACCTTGACATAAACCACACACTCATATACATGAATTTGGACATATATCGTTATATCTATCTATATATCTATCTATCTATCTATTTATATATATATATATATATATATATATATATATATATATATATATATATATATATATATATATATTACCCTGCTAGGCGGTATATCCTAGCAATCTATGTTTGCTAATGGTTGTAAGAGTATAAGCAGATAAGCAACTTCGTGGAGTAATGAGAGCTTCGTGCGTGAGGATAATGACCCTCTAAATCTCGATGAAATCACTTGCAATAAGTTGACTGATCCGGGCTAAGGTATTGGATGCACTCTCTCTTCGGCTTTGACTGCTGATGCCTGGTGGTTGATCTTACTAAAATTCGTATGGACCGGCAGGGGTCAATTGCCTTAGTTAGATAGGCACTGAGCATCACAAGGAACTAGCTATGCTTTGATTTATCAAGGCAGTGAATCCTCTTTGGATTTAGTCAGTCATGGAAAGAGAAGATGACCATATTTCCCCCAGTCCCGGGCATTGAGGGGTGCTCAAAATCTCCCAGTTTATAAATGATAAAGAAAAATTGAAAATAGGTAACTGGAATGTAAGAACCATGAATCAGATTGGGAAGGCAGATCAGATGCAGTCTGAAGAGAAGGGGTAGAAATGATGATGACACTAAGAGCATAAATTGCATTAACTGAGTGGAGAGCTGTGAATAGTAGACTGTTAATAGTAAAGTTCCATTCAAAGAAGTGTAATGTGATTTTCATACCTTGCTATGCCTCAACAAATGATTCCCCTAAAAAAAGGGAAGATGGAAACTAAGAAGAACTGCAGAATGTAATATATGAGATCCATGAGAGAGATA
>NC_090728.1:5372526-5375026 GCF_036898095.1 Palaemon carinicauda
GCAACTTTCGATTGGTTGCCACTAGCCGTTTTCCCGAGAAAATCATTCATCTTCCTGCCCTTCTCTAATAACATGAAGTTTAAGGTATTCAGATATACACATTCTCTAACACTACCTATCGTCTAAGTTGATCTTTTAATCTCGCAGCCACTTGCCATTCGGGAATCGCTCCGGCCCCAGTAGCCAGGAATCATATAAATACATGAATAATACAGCATCTGTCTGATGGATCTAACCTGACCTATTTACCTTCTGATTGTTTTTAGGATCACTCTGGAATGTTATACGTGTTTTCGTACTCAGTAAAATTACCCCAACATTTTATGTATACATTAAGCATCAACATAAGGACACATTTTTATCATCAACTTTATCTGAAACAATTCAAAATAAGAAATGAGGTCTGTTCCAACAACAACAACAACAAAGGGAAAAAATATTCTACTCATCAACTCAAGGAATGTTTCGTATGCAGGGGGTGATGAGGAACACTTTTGAAAACTACCTCTTCAGGTACCACATGTATGTGTGCCTGTTGATGTTCAGACACTGCACCATTAATAATGCTTTGTATCACAACTGTGTTAGATTTAACCATCTTTACTCGGTACGGACCCAAATACGCTGACTCTAGTTTGTATTTCCTAGGTTGTAATCGTTTCAATTACAAACGATCGCCCAAAAATACTTTTACCGGTGTGGTTTTGAGCTTACCATCATACTTTGAGCAGTTTTTCATTAGCTCTTTACAAATACCTTTCAGTGGTGTTTATTACTCTCCTCGATAGATTTAAGAAATCTACATGGTATTGCTTAGTTGAATAATTTGCCAATTGTTGCGAATTAATGAATACCATATATGGTAACAAAGAATCCTGTCCATACACTAAAAAGAAAGGCGTGTCCCTAAGCACGCATTATACGCAATGTTCAAAGCTAGCTCAACTGTAGGATGCATGACATGCCAATGAAGGGGATCATCACCCACTAAGTAACGTAAAATTTGCACTATTTCCCTATGATGCGATTCCACTAATCCAATTGCTGAATGCCTATATGCCGTCACTGAAAAGTGTTCAATTTTCATAAAGTCCGTGACCGATTTCACCACCATGTTTATAAACTCGAGACCACTAACATTTATCAAAATTTTCAGGCAACTAACTTAGTAATGAAAGAGCACAGTGCCCGGGCTAATAAATTTGCCAATTTATCCAACATTGCGTATTAGTGTATCGAAAAAATATAAAAATACACATACATACTTATGTTGTGTTAAACCAGTAGGAAATAGTCCTACCACATTCATATGCACTCTATAGAAAATAATAGGAAGCACAGGCCACTTTCTGGCTTCAGGTACAGTGTTTTTATTTTCTTTAAAACAGTTACAAGCTTGACAACCTTTTATGTAATTCTCTATAGATTTCTTCATTCTTAACCAAAAGAAGGATTCACGTACTCCCCTTAAAGTTCTATCAATCCCTAAATGCCATAAATGTACAATGTGGATGACTCGATAAATTAAAGAGGGAGGAAGAACTACCAGTGCTCAAAATTCCCCTCCCCTCTTCTCGTAAGCACAATATAAGATATAATTTTCTATAAGAAAAACTTCTAACGAGGCACATTCAGAAATGACGGATAACTCTCTGATTCACCTTTAATCACTGCTCGCACTCTTTCTATCCATTCCTCTATTTTCTGTCCCTCTCGAACTTCTTTTATGTCCCAATCTCCCAAGTCAATCCTACCTGCGTCATCTTGGCATTCATTCTAGACACCCCTGGCCATGTCCTCGGCCACCCACATATATTCACCGTCGCCACTCCTCTCTCTCTCTCTCTCTCTCTCTCTCTCTCTCTCTCTCTCTCTCTCTCTCTCTCTCTCTCTCTAAAATCTGCAAATCTCTCCCTCTCTCTCTCTCCGCTACTGTGTTCTGTTTGTTCCAAGGGAGAATTCACACCCCGTTCTCTATTTTCTCTATTTTGATTGGCGTCCTCAATATTTTGATAACATTCTTTGTTTGTCTTTTGTGCCCTAGTATATACTCCGATTACTGTACCTCTACAGAGAGCATCAGCTACCTTGTTAGCTTTACCTTCTATGTAGTGAAAACCCATTCTATTAAACTCTAACAATCTCTCAATCCATCTCGCTTGTCGAAAGGTCAAATCCTTTTTAATACAAATCACATAAGGGGGCGATGATCACTTTGCAAGTCAATCGACTGACCTAATAAAAAGAACCGATGCCTATCTAGATCCCAAAGAATATCCAAAGCCTCTCGATCGAATGTACTATAATTCTTTTCTGCCCCTTTTAACGCCCGGGAAGCCAAACAAATGGGTCGCTCTCTGCCTTTATCATCCCGTTGAGAAACTACGCCACCAAAAGCTACGCTACTCGCATCTGTTGTCACTAAAAAGGGCGATCAAATCTAGGATATGGGAGTAGTTCATCGTTAGTTAAGGAAGCTTTCAAATGGTTAAAGGCTCTT
>NC_090728.1:5380026-5382526 GCF_036898095.1 Palaemon carinicauda
GAATGGTTTTATGTTCCTTGATTGGTTTAACCTTATAGCTATTTGGGCAGTTCTTGGAAGTATATCTTCCTAACTATGTTTTTATGATGATTTTTCTTAATTTTATAAGTTTTACATTATGATAATTGCAGATAGGCTGAGGATGAAAAAAGTTATGTCAAAAGTTATCAAATAAAGATGGTAGCAGTATTGACATTTTATTTCTACTTGAATTACGATTCCCGTTCAGGAACCCAGCTATCAACTATAAGTGAAACTATATATATATATATATATATATATATATATATATATATATATATATATATATATATATACACACATGTCCATATATATATATATATATATATATATATATATATTATATATATATACATATATATATATATATATATAAGAATATATATATATATATAAGAATATATATATATATATATATATATATATATATATATATATATATATATATATATATATCTATATATATATACATATATATATACCTGTATATATATATATATATATATATATATATATATATATATATATATATATATATATATATATATATATATATATACATATATATATACCTGTATATATATATATATATATATATATATATATATATATATATGTATATATATTTATATATATATATATATATATATATATATATATATATATATATACAGGGTGTCTCAAAAAAATGTACTCACTCTTAGAATTATGAGAAAACCTTTATTTATGGACATAGAGCGAAACATGTCATTAGGAAGGGGCCCCATTGAATACCCTGCGCGTTCCCCAGACCTAACACCCATGGACTTTTTTTTATGGGGATACTTAAAAGACAAAGGTTATGCCAACAAACCAAGGACAATTGATGCATTGAAATTGGAAATTGAAAGACAATGTCGTGATATTCCTAATGACATGTTTCGCGACGTTTGCGAATCCCTTGGTGCCCGTTATCAGCGTTGTCTGGACAATAATGGTCATCAATTTGAACATTCGCAAACATGATTCTTCAAACACATTTGCTCTATGTCCATAAATAAAGGTTTTCTCATAATTCTAAGAGTGAGTACATTTTTTTGAGACACCCTGTATATATATATATATATATATATATATATATATATGTATATATATGCATATATATATATATATATATATATATATATATATATATATATATATATATATGTATATATATATATATATATATATATATATATATATATATATATATATATATATATATATATATATGAATAGTGAACCAAATGAAAACTCATACCACATCACCCGTCGCGTGGGTCACCAAGGGGCGCGTTGTTCAGTGGGTGACCAGGCTGACAATGATAAGCAGGCTACTGGAACAACAAGAAAACACCTTCAATTGAGAAAAAAAAAATCAATATTGGAACCTGGAATGTTAGGAAACTCAAGGAAAAAGGCAAATTAAACACTTTGCAACGAAATGAATAACTATGGCCTACAAATTCTTGGATTAGCTGAAACTAACTGGAACGGACTTGGTAGCTTCAGAACAGATGGAAATCATCATGTCATCTTTTCTGTTAAAGAAGATGGATACAGCCATGGAGTTGCTGTAATCCTAGGAAAAGAAGCATCTAAAGCTCTAATTGGCTACAGCCCAATCAGCGACTGAATTATAAAACTAAGAATCTAAGCAAAACCACATAACATTACTATTGTTCAGTGCTATGCTCCAACTAGCACAGCAAATGAGGACGAAATAAATAGCTTCTATGACGGCCTCCAAGAAACTATAGACTCCATAACAAATCGTGATTTGCAGGTAATTATGGGAGATATGAATGCCAAAGTAGGCAAGAACTCGACACCTAACAAAACTTGTGGCCGCTTTGGACTAGGAGAGCAAAATGAACGTGGAGAGAGACTCAGAGAATTTTGTAGTGCCAACATGCTGATTACAAACATAATGTTTGAGCACCATCCTCGCATTCTCTACACTTGGACGTCTCCAGACATGAAAACCCGCAACCAAATTGACTATATCATCTTGAACCAAAAATGGAAAAGTTGTGTAAAAAATGTTAAAACTAGACCTGGAGCAGACTGTAATAGCGACCACCTACTCCTGGCTGCCGAGATCAAACTACAACTTAAGAAATTGACACAACCACCTCAACCAATTCGCTTTGACTACAAAACCCTTGATAACAATTATTCTGTTAAAATTTCAAATAGCTTTGAGGCTCTTTTACAATGTGAAGACGAATAACCCCCTAAATGAACTGTGGAACGAAGGAAAGGATATCTTTCTAAAAGTTGCAGAAGAAACCATTACCCAGAAAACCAACAAAAGGAATCAATGGATATCGGAAGAAACCATAAAAGAAGTTGATCTTAGAAGGCAACTCAAAGCAAAAGGGATCAATGATCCTGTTGAGGAAACAATTTACAGACAACAGAACTCCAAAATTCAACGGATGATGCGGAAAGACAA
>NC_090728.1:5392526-5405026 GCF_036898095.1 Palaemon carinicauda
CAAGTTTGGCAGTGGTAGATATGGATTTCATTAACCCCTTTTGTCTGAAAACGGACTTTTCATTTTTGGCAAAATATGGTGGTAATGGAAAGTAAATTGGCTGCAGCTCCTCTCACACTGGGCCTAGAATAAAAATCTATATACCAAAATGATGCTATTGACCTGTAGATTTATTTGATATCAAACTAAGTTGATTAATTTATTATTAGGGGTCACCAGGGGTCAAAAGGTCAAGGTCAGCCCTTTGAAATGCCAGATTTGGGTTTAGTTGTATTTTGGCTAAATAAGACATCAAAATTTGCTAAAAGTTTACTAAATATGCATAGAATATAAAAAAGAGATACAAATAAAGTGTTTTGAAGAAGGTGGGATCTATTCCAGCTTTATTACTAATATGGACCTCTCTAAACATCTATTTCCTTTCCTTCATCTGAGGAATTGCGGCTCTCAGTGTCACTTTCATCATCATCATCATCATCTTCCTGTACATCAGATTCTTCAACGGTAACTTATCAGGGGTATTTGAGCCAGTGAACCAGACAATCATCAGTCTGCCATTCTGGACTTTCCAGCCATGTTCTTCAGGACCAAACGAAACTGGATCGGCTTCCCTTGATTTCTTCCATATGTGTGCAACAAAGTTAGTTCTTAGCAACTTCTGTTGCAGCACTCTTTGGCAAGAAGGAAGACAACAGGGGTCTGTAGTTTTGATTTTATCCAACTTATCAGTTTCCTTCTTTGGGGCATACAACTTGCAGAAAAGTTGAAGCCTGGCTTCATCAACACTTGTCAGGTTCCGAAGTACTCTTCAACTACAGCAGCAACATCTGGATCGATGACATCTTAGTCTCCAAGGTGACTAATTGCTGATGTGAACCTAGGGTTGTTTCTCATTATTTCACATGGCTTCCACTTTGCTTTTCTCATAAAAGAGGCTGTGTAATCACAGCCGGTCAGAGCATGGAAGCTTGGTAGAGCATTGCATATATTACCAGTCAGTTTGGTTGCAAGAAGTGACATATCTATGAAATGCGTGGAATTTCGAGAACTCAAGCCAGCTTCCATCCAAATCTGTGCATTAAGAAACCTAGCATGGTAGAGAATGAGGATGAAGACGTCAGTGTCGTTACTGCGAAGGACAATCACTGGGGCCACATCATGGTTAACAGCAACAAAGTTTGCATGGTACAGTAAACGTATATCGGCTTCTTCATGCCTGCACTGAAGCTCATGAACCAGGATCCTGTTGACAGTTCCACTTGCTGAAGTGTAAAGGTAGCATCCATGTTCCACTGCAAAGTAGACATGATGTCCCTGAAGAATTGATGTATATCTATCTGATGACCATTCATCCTTCAAGAAGGCCAAATCTCTGTTTTGAATTGTGATGTTCTCCCAAGCCGTGTTGAGATCTTGTGGTCTTTTCTGTGACGAGCCAGTGATTATGTAGGTAGTGGGTGTCCTACAACGCAAGTCTTATTCAATGTCCTTGATACTTGGCCCATTAGGATGTGTCACAGACTATGTGTACAATTTCACCAGTGCTACAAGCTTAATTTAAAAACGTCCACCATCTACCTTACATTCATTAACAAAAACTTGATGCCAGGTAGATCCAGTTTCTTTTGACTGCAGAAGACTGTCTTAGACAGCACCCGAGGCAGCTTTGCCAGTGTTTAGGCAATACAAAGTATCATCATTAACAGTGAATGGATTGAGAGTGTTCTCCACTCTGGCATTGTGCTCTTAAGGTCTCCATTGTCTTTGGCTATCCTCAGTGGCTTTTGTTCCTGTATTGCATCATCCACCAGTGTGATTCCAGCAATTTCCAGGAGACAACTCACAATTGCTCCCCTAAAAGATCTCGTCACTGTCCACCTCTTGTGGGCTGCAACATTCTGAGTAAATGCAGCAATACCCTTTAGCTTGGATGTGGCATCCCTATTCATAGTTTGCTATAAGGTAATATCAACTGCACTTCTGGAAAAGGTATTCCTAGTTCTCCGCACAAAGAGTGCACCTCCTTCAACACTTGGCTTCATTCCAGGATGTGTCATTTCTATATTGAGCAGATTGGGGTGATACAATGTCATCCAATGGGCATAGTTTGGTAAGTGACAAGGACATAGGCAATTCAGGTGCACACTTACAAATTTCAAGGATGCTAGAACGAAATGTAGAGGCTGCTTCAGTCACAATATGCCCTTCTGAGCTGCTAAATTTTGAAGTTGTTGAAAGGGCCAGATTTTTATTTGCCTTGCTAGAATACACTACCAAATCTTCTTTCCTATTTAAACAGTCTATTTTGACTATCACCAAAATGTTTCACAATTTTATCCCCTAAAGTTGAGACTTTGTGAGGTACAATCTCAACTTCAGATATTTGCTCTGGAAATCTAAGATAATGCTAATATAGTAAAAGACCGTATTCAGGCCGATAATTGTCAATGACTGAGGATTCAATGTATTGGAATATACTTGTTAAAGCAATACAGTTTGCATTGTCACTATCAGGAGACACTGTTCTCTTTAATGTGTCCCTCTTTTGATTCAGGTATGCTCGTTTACATTCATTATGATATTTCATTTCTTTGCTAT
Source organism: Palaemon carinicauda (assembly GCF_036898095.1). NCBI lineage: Eukaryota > Metazoa > Arthropoda > Malacostraca > Decapoda > Palaemonidae > Palaemon > Palaemon carinicauda. Next base: position 5,395,125 of record NC_090728.1, read on the forward strand.
GAAACCCAATGTCATCTATCATCACAAGCATTTCACTGTCATTTAGAGCACGAGCAGCTTCTTTGATATTTTTTTCAACAGAATCACATGCACATGTGGTGGGTGTTAGTTCCTTTCCCGGAATTTTCTTTCGAGTATTTTTGCAGAATATGCAGACATTTGCTAAAACCCCGGATGTCGATACAGCAAGCTTAGTCAATTGGCTGCGAAGGTAAGGGCAGTTTTCATTTGTTTGCTGCGGATTACCAGTCCCACTAGCCATTGTGAGGGCTGCAGTGTTAACAGCAACATCAACATGAAAAAAATTTAAACTCTAATAGCTCATTTCTAGGACTCTACTTATTTGTAAACAGCCACTTACTTACATAAAAAAATGGATTTGTGTAAGGAGTTGTGAATCAACACTTATGAAATTACACATATGAACTGAACTGATTATTTATCTCTCACTTCCAGAAATCTGCATAATATTTCCTCAATGATTTTGATGTACATAATAGGTCCACGCACATACGTCATTACTGCGGAGGAAGCAATTGAAAAGAGTAAAAAAAAACGTATGCATTAAAATACCATACGACCTTGGCGAGAGCTTACAGCCATTAGTGGCATACTATTTACAGTGGCAGGGTGGTGTTCATTACATTTATTAAAGAATAAATGTTTTTATAGTGTTTTAAAGAAAAAACAGGTGCACACACAGTCAAGAAAACTGATCTCAGTAATATAGGTGAACCATCTATCAACTAAATTTGAAACAGTTTGACGAGTGAATTTCACAGGAACCGTTTAATAATGACTTTTGTCATATAAGTCATATTGCTTGAATAGATCCCATCTTCTTCAAAAAACTTTATTTATGTCTCTTCTTTATATTCTATTCATATTTAGTAAACCTTGAGCAAATTTTGATGTCTTATTTAGCCAAAATACAGCTAAAACCCAAAATCGACATTTCAAAGGGTTGACCTCGAACTTTTGACCCCTGGTGACCCCCCAACAATCATTCAATTAATGTTGGATGATATGAAATAAATTTACAGATCAATAGCATCATTTTGGTATAGAGTTCTTTATTCTAGGCTCAGTGTGAGAGGAGCTGCAGCCAATTTACTTTCCCTTACCCCATATTTTGCCAAAAAATTAAGTCTGTTTTCGGACAAAAGGGGTTAATAAAATCCACACCCACCACTGCCAAACTTAAAGATACCGATTTTTGGATGTCCCATGGTAGACCCTTTCCAAAAATACCCACTAGAATTTTGGTCATCTCCAGTAAATAAATGGCTGCTAGCTCTTGGACTATAACCTTGCTTGCAAGGCAACCCTCTCTCCGCTACGTCTGCCCACCTCCGTAGTCGAAACAATGAAAAAAAATATTAAACTATGTCTGAGGTTTTCAAGAACATTATCAGACATGTGGAAATATAACATGACACTATGCCTCTTTAGAATATTAAAAGAAATTACATAAGCCCACGTTCATATCTTGTATGGTTGGTACAGCATACTTAGATGAGACTACATAATATATGAAATAGAAATTTAATTCTTAAGAAAATAGCGTATATTTACATACATTGACTTGAATGAAAAATGCATTGAAGTGAATGACGAAAGTCTTATGCAATTTAGATACAATTAATTAAATCTATAGGAGAAGAACTCACCTTACGAGCTGGCTATATACCTCTTAAGTCACAGATAAAATATATGAATAAATCATTTATTCAACACAAGACCAGCTTAATTAGAACATATATATATATATATATATATATATATATATATATATATATATGTATGTATGTATATATATATATATATATATATATATATATATATATATATATATATATATATATATATATATATATATATATATATTTACTCTATATATATATATTTCTACACAGACACTGATAAAAACATTCACACCACATTTAAACGCTACTTAGAGACCAACTATTTTGCAGGTAAAGCCCTCAATGCCGGTGTGCTGTTGGAATCATGCTGTTAAGAATGTTCTTATCTTATGATCGAACAAAAGACATGAGTATGTGGCACAGCAGTGCTGATACGTTTTTCATGATAGGGCTTAGGCCCTTTAATCCTCAAGGGAACCCATTTCAACCTTCCCAGCTCCGGTGTGTGGTCTTCTTCTGTTTTGATGGGAAAATGTAATCCAGCTATTGTTGGGCAGTTTAGTTAGATTTGTATAGCAATGGTCACTGCTTCCGTTATAATAAGACTTCAATAGTAAATTTCTTTGTACGCGTTCTTTGTTTTATCGACCACCCTTTTTTTCCAGGGGGGGGGGGGTTAATGTCTTAGAGATCAACGATGTATTGGTGTTCACCTTCCAGAATTTCATTTAACCAGCATAAATCTCTGAAGTGTCGTAGTAGTGTGTCCAATATGGTATCTACAGTGATATTTCCTTACCTTCTATAGACATGAAAATTTTAGACCTTGCTTAAGCTTGAAAAATTCATATTTTGCATTCAGACATCATCGTTGGTCCTTTTGTGTGTATACTGCTGCTTTTATATGACCCTCCAGCTGTTTAGGTAGGACATTAGGGAAAGGCAGTCTTCTGTTTATTTTTTTTTTAATTTTTTTTTATTGTAAAATTAAGCATGTGATTTTTTCTTAGTAGCCTACATCAGGAAATCATTTGGTATCATCAGACTATTTCATTGTGTTGAAGTTATAATTCATGAACTATATGTAAATTTTTGGTTTTAGGTTTTTTTCTGATGCTTTTTCCCTATAGTAACCATATACATATTTGTGGAGAAGGTCCAACGAGGACATCCTATCGCTGCACCAGGTGCCCATCGAAATAAGTCCCCATGTTAAGAAAGGAACTTGGTTTCCATGATACTGGCCTTCAGCTTATCTCAAAGGAAACCTCATATATTAGTTAGGGTTCCAACTTATAGCGATATACTCGTTCTATTAATATATATATATATATATATATATATATATATATATATATATATATATATATATATATATATACTGTATATATATATATATACACACACACACACACACACACACACACACACACATATATATATATATATATATATATATATATATATATATATATATATATATATATATATATATACTTATATTTGGTTGTTTGTGACGTTTCCCACATTGAGGAGACAATGCTTGCTTTAGGTTATTTTTCATGTAGCAAGTCATTTGACTTCACTGCTGATTTCAAAGAGTTAGTACCATGGTACGTTTGAGATAAGGATCTTATTAAATATATTGGCCCTCTTCTTGATAAGTGATGTGATCTGAGAGATGATGGGTCTTAGTAGCTTTTCTTATCTTGTGAGTTTTTGTGACAAGAGTGGAGGAAGGGTTAATGTAAAGGCAGCTTACTAAACAATAATTTTATTCCATAAATAACAAAGTTATTTAAAGGTCCGGAAGGGGTCGCGTAAGTGGTAAAAATTCCATGCATACCAATCATTGGTGTTTATCGATAAGGTTGTCATAGTATTATACAATAGATAACATAGCAAAAAATTATGATAGAGATTAAATTGGCTTGTTACTTTCCATACCTTTTTATTATGGAGTCTGTAGACGGCTGTAGTAATAAAGAAAACGTAGATAGGACATTCTCCTCCATTTGTATGTGCGGTACTTGCTATGATATGATAGGGCAATATTGGTAACATTCTTTATTGTTCCATTTATGCACACGCTATCCCTGCCTCGTATATTGATAAGTTATCTTATATTTTATTCCACGGATCTTATATTTACTCTCAATAGACATTCAAAACCTACTTTCTAAGATATATCATTGTTCACCCCATTATGGTTAATTATGAGAAGTTTGTTTTAAGACAGTGACTATAAGAACCAGCCATTCTATTAGTGGACTGTTTTTATTTATTTATTTATTTATTTTTTTGTATACGTTAATTTGAGATTTCATTTCAATTATTCTTATTTCTTGTCAGGTGCTATGAGTCAAGCTAACAGTGAAGTGTTGTGCAGTGTATTGGTCTTTTATAGTGTCCTTTCCATACACCCTAGTGCAATATGTTCCGTGCTATTTGAGGAAGAATAGAAATATTCTGTTGTGGCATTGTCAGAGCAGACGTGACCACCTCCTCTCTCATCCATCATCACTGTGTGATTTCTTGAGGCCAAGTTACTGCTCCCCTCAACTCGCTGGCTCATGTATTTAAGCACATACGCCCACGCTCACTCTTTATTGAATATTTCTTATTCATGTATTTTAAAACAGTTTGTTTGTTATAGGAACAGTCTGTACTTCTGCTCACTTTACATTGCAATCAATAATAGCCTCAAAAGTTATATTTCCAGATCATTTAGAAGAGCTCGAAGATGAGAGGCCATTCAGTGATTTGGGAGCCCATAGGGTCGATGCTCCCCACATCCATAAGGCTGGGGGAACGTTGGAGTGCACTGCCACTCACCCTCGCCACTTTTGAGTCCTGACTTCCAAACCCAGTCAGTATCTCAAGCTACTTTGATAGATTTCTTCGCTTTGATTAGGTTTTTAGAGGAGTCTCACTTGTAGGAGGATAAAATAAGATAAAAAAAGGAAGAAAAAATAGACTATAAAATCAATGTGGAGAAGAAAGAAGGGAACAAGAGACAATTCGCCTAAGAGAGGATGATCTTCGAAGAGAAGAAGAAATGCAAGGATTTCTGCCCTCATTAAAACTCTTACACTTTAAACTCCATGCTCATCTAAGTATCCTTACACGTGAAACTTAGGTGAACTTGAACTTCATTCAACCAGCTCTCAGAAAGCCACAGCTCAAAAGCCACCCATTTTGAAGGCAGATGCAACATTCCAAATTTTTTGAGAATGGAGACATAGGTGGGATGACCATGCCGTTAGGGTGGATCTTTCTAAGCTTCTACATGAAAAACAAATGATCTAGTTTAACCTTTTAAACAGAGCGTGTTTTAGAATGCACACTACAAATTTCTCCCTCTATCAATAAGTCTGTAGATGAAATCCTGGATGCTTTGCAGTATGTTGTTTGGAGGAATAAAATGCTTTGCCAAAGAGAGTTACTGAGCTGTAAAGAAATAGATAAAGAATCTTTGGCTGATGTCTATGGGAAACTCCAAGGTAACACAGAAGTAATTGATTTATGCCCAGATAAGGCCACTGCATGTGAGGAGACCCAAAGGAAAAGGATAGTCTTGATGTATGTTCGAGATGCAGAGTTAGTTCAAAAGTTGATTTTCTTGGATGCCAATTCTCCTCTACAAGGTTTCCTAACCACCTGTCAGTCATATGAAGCAGCTAAAACTACAACTTCTGCCATACGTTCTCCACCCAGCAAGTTATGTGAAGAAAGAAGCAAAGTAAAAAGCCTCCACCATCGCTGAAATCCTCGAAGCTAGCTGCTTTATGTCAGTACTAAAACTGTCAGCATGAACCTATTAAATTCTGAACTGCCAAAAGTGCTTGTAAGAACTGTAACCGTGTTGGTCATTGGTCCAGGACAATGAAGTGTTCTGTCAGCACAGTCCAATGCCATAGCTGTAACCGTATTGACCACTTTAATAAATGCTGCAAGGAAAGCAAGAAAAATGGTCATCAAAACATATTTTCAAGCAACAGTGGTGCATCTTCAATTTCCAACAAACTGCAAGGTTCATGGACCACCTGTCATTGCTTAGGATTGCCTACCACCATCTCCAAGATGTCCAAACCTATCTGTTTTCTCATGTCATCTGGCAATATTATCTAGCATCAAGATATTACCAGTTACATGTGCTGAAGTCACTGTTATCAGAGAAAAACGCCTTGACACCATAGGTATCTCAAATAGGGGCTTGCAACCACCTCTGACAAATGTGACGTTCAACATAGAAGGATCTCTGATGTCACCTACTCTAGATATATTACTATCGACCTTGACCCAAGGAAAGAGATCCTGTTATGCCATGATTCAAGTTAACGAAAATATAAAAGTTCCACATTTATCCTATTGTCTTTATAAAGAAATGGGCATAAATTACCAGACTTCTCTAAACCTATTTTAGAAGTCAAACATAAATAAATGCAAAATGCTACCCATATCAGCAACCACATCACCTTCATCAGCCAAGAGTTTATAAATGTGTTCATCTTAAAAGTAAATATGAAGATAGCTCTTCTCAAGTCCATGGTTGATCCTCCTATGAGAATCCACCTAAAGGATGGTTCAGTGCCTTTCGCCATCCACACAGCTAGAAAGATTCTATTTGCTATTAAGAAACACGAAAAAGAAGAACTTGATTCTATGGTGGCCCAAGGAATTATTGTTCCTGCTGGTGATGATATTTCAGTTTGTTGCTACCCTCTCATCATCATTCCCAAGATTGGGATAGGAGTACATTTCACCGATGACCTAACAAAGCTGAGCAGTCAAGTTTCTTGTCACGCCGACGCTTCACCCACACTCTATAAGAAAATTCGTACTGTTAACCACAAGGTTCTTTACTCCACCACAGCCGATGCTCTTTACGGCTACTAGTAAAGGGAACTATCGGATAAATATTTCATGGGGTGGGGATGTCAAAAGGCACTGCATTATCCTTTAGGTGGATACTCATGAGAGGACCAGCAAATTCTGGATCCCACTCAATATGGATAAATTTGTGTTAGTGTCCCCTTCCTTGAACTTCTGTCGGTACAGTCTCTCAGGAGATGAATTCTCAGCTGATCAACAAAAAGTCAGTGCCATCAGGAATCCCAATCACTGCTAACCTAACAGACCTCAGATCTTTTATGGCATTGGTCAACCAATTACAGGAGTTTACGGCGGACATCTTAATTGGAGCCCAACCTCCACGGTCCTTAATGAGTCCCAAAAAATCTTTTGTCTGAACCTCTGTTCATGGTAATGCTCTCACAATTCCATCAGATTTTGCCCCTTTTGACCCAGACCTACCTGCTATATTGCAGATGGAGGCTCTCCTGCAAGACCATGATAATGGACACCTGCATCTACTTCAGAGTGGTTCTTTTTGTATCATTGATGCAGAGACGTGCTATGCCAACATCTAGGTAGAGTTGTTAGCCATTGTCTGGGCAATGTCAAAGTGTAGACTATATCTAGCTGACCTACAACTCTTTAAATACCTATTCTAAACACCTATATGCTGGATGCCATCAAAAACTCCTGTTTCCATCATTTCAAAAATAAAATCTTAATTTACAACCTTTCAACTTTGTGGCATGTTGTTAAATTTCACTGTGTTCCGGGTACTTCTTCTGCTGCTCATCTCCAAACGGTTATAGTCATTAACATAATTACTCTTTTAGACAAGTCTTATGAGATTTTGAAATTCATCTCCATAGTGGTCGTGTGTGATGGCATATCTGTTTTCTTCGTCTAATGTCACTCACTATTAATGACTCCACTCTCCATGTCCCAGTGGCCCCTTTCCAGAAACTAGAGAGTCCTTAGTCAGTATACCTCCATTAAACCCACATCATTCCCAAAAACTCATAGAAAAGGAGTCTGCTAGAGAATGCACAATGGGCGTGTAGGGGAGGGAGCGGGTGTAGGTACACGAAAAGATGCATTCCATATGTACCAGTATTATTATAATCATTACATGCGTAGTTTGATTATGTATTTTCGAATGTTATTTCACATGTTACATGTTAGTAGATTGATTCTTACAGTCTCCGAAATTGAATATGGCAACATTAATTAAGTTTTGGTAACACTTATCTATTGCTCCTATGATGCAAAGTCTGTTTGACATCATCTCTCTCACTGATTAGTTTTTTTTCCTATTATATCACACTGATCTTGTATTTACTCTAATAGACCCTACTTTTTAAGTTGTATCCTTGCCATATCAATTATGGTTAAGGAAGTTCCAAACACCTACAAAGAAAACTCAGGTAACTATAGATAACAAAGGGATCACGTAATGGTGACAATTACATGTTTACAATCAATGGTTTTTGTTGATAAGTTTCACATTTGGGTAAAAAGTAGATATCATAACAATGGAATACTAATACCTTGTTATATTCAACGAGAACGTTGACTGTTTTTGTATGTACGTTGCTTGCTGCATATGCATTATATTTTCATAGTACCATACCAGTAATCTGTAGCATTATATTCAATAATTTCAGAGTTTATGCTGTCTTTTTGATTGTTGGTATTGGTTACAAGCTTTGATATTCTCCATTAAATTTTTTGGTTAGGTGCTTCGTTGGGTATCATAATTGGGAAGTGTCCAATAGAAAGACATCTAACATTTCCGGGTATTCTACCTTTTTCATGGTTACGTAGACTTCTGATATGTCACCCACATTACTTATCTGAGCATTGCCTAGAAATACATGCTCTCTAAAAGGTTCAATTATAGCCATTCTTTCACATTTATGCTAGTTTTAACCATATTCGTACTTACGCATCTACAAACATCATTCATAAAATATTCACTGCCCATTATCTTATATTTCAGGTTCGCATATACTTAAGGTGTACTTTCACTAACAGCTTAGGAGACATAATACATCCTTCTTTAGCATAAACTTTCATACCAAACGAAACACTATCCTGTCCATGTAACTTAGGAACTGTGTACCTCATATCATATAAACTGTGAATTACTCTTGATAACTTATTTTCAATACATGTTTTTAATATCCTCTTTAATGCTTTATTATATTTTCCTATTACTTTTAATTTTGTTCACATAGCAGCTTAAGGGGGCTAGTACACCGAAAAATAGTTGATTTGGGTGTCAGATCAGATGCCGAGTTTTACGTGTTTGCACTCCCGGCAACTACATAGTGTTGACAATGTCAGACATAAAATTTTGTGAATTTCGTGCTTCTAAAGGAAAAAACGGGGGTAACGGGGTAAAGGGGGCATGCCGCTTGACTTGTAATTCCGCGAGACCAATTTCATCCATTGAACCATATACTTTGCAAATAATGTATAGTTGCAAATATTTATGCTTTATTCTGTACGATAACTGATCCCCTTCAACAGTGTAAGCTTCGCTGGCTTTTTCAAGCTAGGGATAATACCCCCCAAAAACGAGCCTATTATGATACCTCATTGGTGGTTTGGAAAATCAAGCATAAAAAAATTATAATTTTTGCATGGTATTTTTTAAAAATTATGCAACAATTTGCTTATATTGCTAAAATCAATCTTATGACATACACATAGTAATTTATATAGTAAAACATCTATGTCTGAATATTGCCAAAACTTCAAGTGATATTAAAAAAAAAAAAAAAAAAATTGCATAATTATCTTTCATGCAATTCTGGAAGTTTTTACACAACACCCGAGTGCAAAGAGAAAGCTAACATGACAAAAAAATGTTTTATGTTACATAAATAGTTATTTATTCTATAAAATGTGCTTTCCAGTGAGAAAAATTCAAGTGTGAATGATGCTAAAACTTCAAGTGAAGTTTTCTCGAAAATAGATTTTGAGTGATATGTGCGTATATTAATCCCTAAGACTTTTCTAATTATTAATGGATTTTCTAAATTCAAAATTTGATGGCATTTATATATAATCTAGGAGGGCTCATTTAGATTGAATCTAAATTTTTTATTTTTTTTATTTTCTCAAGATTTTTTTATATATTACATAATTATTATTTTTTTGGGAAAGCGCTGTAAGTATTACTAATATAAAAAATATTAAATAATCAAATAAAAAGAAATAAAAGGCACTAAAAGTTCTAAAACAATATGAAAAACAAACAAACAAACAAAAATGATAACGATTTAAAAAAAAAAAAAAAAAAAAAAAAAAAAAAAAAAAAAAAGCAATTATTAACCAATTCTTCTCAAATCTGGCATGTGAGTAACTCTATATACTCCAAACAATAACACGAAG
>NC_090728.1:5415026-5422526 GCF_036898095.1 Palaemon carinicauda
TCATATTCAAATAAGCCATATATATTTTTGATACATTAATGTCTGGATTCTCTTAACGACCTCGGGATCAGAGCCCCAGGCGAAATCACACAAAGACAAGAGCTTGGGTCCGGCCGGGAATCGAACCCTGGTCGGCAAGCTTGTATAGACAGTGACTAAGCCACTTGGCCACGAAGAAAGATAAAAGTCAATGACAATTCTTCTGTACTTATACCTGTCGAATTCAGGTATTTTGTACTTAGAATTGAAATCAACTCATCTTCACCATCGTAGCTAATTGGTAGTTTGTTACTTGGCATTCAATTAATGATAAATGTTGCACATTTAGACGTGTTTTTCATATTCAAATAAGCCATATATATTTTGATACATTAATGTCTGGATTCTCTTAACGACCTCGGGATCAGAGCCCCAGGCGAAATCACACAAAGACAAGAGCTTGGGTCCGGCCAGGAATCGAACCCTGGTCGGCAAGCTTGTATAGACAGTGACTAAGCCACTTGGCCACGAAGAAAGATAAAAGTCAATGACAATTCTTCTGTACTTATACCTGTCGAATTCAGGTATTTTGTACTTAGAATTGAAATCAACCCATCTTCACCATCGTAGCTAATTGGTAGTTTGTTACTTGGCATTCAATTAATGATAAATTTTGTACATTCAGACGTGTTTTTCATATTCAAATAAGCCATATATATTTTTGATACATTAATGTCTGGATTCTCTTAACGACCTCATTAATCGTGGCCAAGTGGTAGTCACTGTCTATACAAGCTTGCCGACCAGGGTTCGATTCCCGGCCGGACCCAAGCTCTTGTCTTTGTGTGATTTCACCTGGGGCTCTGATCCCGAGGTCGTTAAGTGAATCCAGACATTAATGTATCAAAAATATATATGGCTTATTTGAATATGAAAAACACGTCTAAATGTGCAAAATTTATCATTAATTGAATGCCAAGTAACAAACTACCAATTAGCTCTTCAACCCTCACTAGCTCCCTATTACATCCACCTACTCTATTCCCCCACTCTTTTGCTACAACTAATTTTCCTTCCACCAAAAAATGATCAGACATACCGTTAGCCATACCCCTAAACACGTGCACGTCTTTCAATCTTCCAAACATATATATATATATATATATATATATATATATATATATATATATATATATATATATATATATATATATATATATATATATATATGTATGTATATATGCATATATATATATATATATATATATATATATATACACATATACATATGTTCTTAAATGTTTAAACGCTGCTCATGTATGGCAGGGGATGGGAACATTGACATTGTCACATCGAGCAGTACAATGCCTTGAAGACTGACGATACGATCATTCCCCCAAGCCCCTCCACCCCCAATCTAGGACCAAGGAGGGCCAGGCAATAGCGGCTGATGACTCAGAAGATAGACCTCTAGGCTCCCCTAAACCACCCGGCCCTACCTCACAATGATGGTAATGTTGCACCGACCAAGGAAACTAACGAGTTTGAGCGCTACTCGAACCCAAGTCAGGCATTCACATGTTACGGACGTTACCACATCAGCCACCACAATCCTAATCATAATATATATACGAGTGTATATATATATATATGTATATATATATATATATATATATATATATATATATATATATATATATATATATATATATATATATATATATATATATATATATATATATATATATATATATATATATATATAATATATATATATATATATATATATATATATATATATATATATATAAACATATATAAAGTATATACATATACGTAAATATATATATATATATATATATATATATATATATATATTTTAAAATATTTCCCGATGTCCCTATTTAATTGTTTTTTCTTTATATTATTGATTATTTAAGTATTTCATAAATTAATTGTAAATTCTGATTAAAGATTTATTCAGTAAAACGCATTTATTTTCCAATGTCAGTTTTAATTTGGAAACTTTTCTAAAAGTATTTCATAGTCAAGTGTCATTTACCACGTATTTTCCTTTTCCATATTGTTCTATGTTATTTTCCAAGATAATTTAAATTTTGGATAAATTTTATAAAGGATTTCAAATTTGTCTTTTATTTTTTTTTTTTTGTCTTTCAATATTTACGTTCATTTTCAATAATATCCAATGTCAATTTTCGAAGTTCTTTTCTTAATAAGAAGCAATTTTTAAAGCAATTCACATAACCTTTGCATATAGCATATTTTGCCAATCTTCAGTGATACGTTATTTCTAACTAATATGAAGATATTTCATAAAGTATTCCATATAGTATTATATTCTAAAATAGTTTTGCTCTAATACCATTTAACGATTTTTAGTCATGTTTACTTTATTTAATTAAAGTTCTAAAATTATATTCTCTCATTTTTCATTTTGTCCTAGTGTTAAATAAGTATAAGAGGTTTTTACGATAAAAAAATACAAAATATCAATAATATTTACAATTTATTGATGCAAAAAATATAAAAGAAGATTCAATTGTAGTGTTTACAAAGCGTAAAATAAAATAAAAGTATTCATGAAAGAACAGAGTAAATAAAAAATTATAAAGTTGAAGAAGGCATCGTCAACTCCGGCACCCCAGCAGAAGTTGCCCTTGAAGTACTTGGGAGTATGTTTACCAAAATCCCATATGTTCTCGCTAAACCCCCCCCCCCCTTTTTTTTTTTTTTACGGTGGCAATAATACTGCTGGTATTTTACTAAATCGTAATTTGTCCCTACAAAATACGACCTACATCTGGCACCCACTACATTAAGGGCGATGTACTGTGTTCTGGGCCTTTCCATATTTTCGTTTTGTCTAGAAAACTAACGTAAACATCACTCGGTAGTTCGTAACTCTTGCATAGTACGCCATGACATGAGGAAAAATGGCAGCTGGTGACCTCGGACACCTATCCTTTGCATGAAAAAAAAAAAAAAAAAAAAAAAAAAACATACCTGGACAATAGCCGCATGTCGACAATTTCAACGACTCAGGATACCCTTCAACACGTTAGTAATGCATGGCGCAGTCTATCGAGGTAATTTTTTACCATTTCAACATGGAAGGCCTTAAATCGCGGTGTTCGGTCCATACCACACATTTTTGGGGAAAATTTATGTAAATGAGAATATATGAAAGCGTTCCTAATGCATATTTTTCTACAGAAAATCCTTGTTATCAAAATAATTCTTCACCTGTGTCATCACCTGGTTCCTGGCAACAAAGCTATCCAATTTTCTGGTTGACTGACATTCTCGGAATCTCTTTCATTATTACTTGACACACGTTATATGGGGGAATACTTGATGGATCCAAACATGCTTTATCCATTTATAATAGGGGTGATGCCTAGCGAATCTCTATTGTTGGTGGTCGCCTAAATTCCCACTGCGTCAGAGGGACTAAAAGAGAATTTACTTTAACTTTTATATAAAAGGATGTCTCTTATTTATTACAAATGAAATTGCTTTTGTTTTTGTCCGGAATGAGCCAAGTTCACAGTAATTTGAGAATTGAATACAAATTTAAAAAATTGCTTTGTGAATAGATTTTGAAATGGAATGATATATATATATATATATATATATATATATATATATATATATATATATATATATATTTATATATATATATATATATATATATATATATATTTATTATTATTATTATTATATATATATATATATATATATATATATATATATATATATATATATATATATATATATATATATATATATATATATATATATATATATAACGGAGAGTCTTTTGTAAGGATTAAGAATATAACAGAATAGAGAATTGGGGATAATGATGGTAGGTTCACGAGGTAGAACGGACAATAGAAGATAATACATATGAAAACGGGAAAAAGGAGGCTGGACGGCTACTGTCATGGGCATTGCGAGCAATGAAGTTAGTGTTGCACAAAGCAATGTAAAAATCGTGGTATTCGGAGAGAAGAGGGGAAAGTGACAAGGTTAAATAAAAAAAAAGAATTTCGGGAACATGTGAAATGGCACGTCTTTTGTGACGTAGGGCATATTTGTTATGATGGGAATGCATTCAAATATGAAGAAGCCAAATGGAAAAAAAAGTATCAACAGCATTAATGAAATGTAACGAAATTATTGGAGTAGAGGGAAAAAAAAAGTTTCCAATCAACAAACAGAGTGAAAGTTGATTATACTCTACTTGCGTTATAATTGCATAACGTCTGTAACACTATATGGTAACTACATTGCCATTCTTGTTTTTAAAGTTCTGGCCATAGAATGGTATAATTCAATAATAATAAGCAGTTGTAATATTATCATGTATTTGGAACTTTGACAGATACAGAGATTTTTTGGATATGTGATGAGACTGAATGAGTAACAAATAGACATTAAAGTTGTAGTTATACAAGGAGTAGGACGACAACCTTTTGGAAAATAAAGGAGAAACGCGGAAAACAGCTCACTTGTGCTTAAAACACAAGCTAAGTTAAGGAGTATATTTACGTCTGATTCCTTTAATAAAACATATTGTAAAATAATATTTTTAAAAAGACAACTCCGCTGTGAAAAGACTCAAATGTCATCTGCTTAAAGTCAGCTTTATATAATTTCTCAGGAGCAACTCAATTATATGCTTATAAAGCAAGACGAAGATATGGTGACGATAGACTTTTATAAGTATATTGCTTCTATGCAAGATAGATCGCATCAGCTATGATAAAAGAGTTGCAAACACAAGGTGTCAGAGAGAGAGAGAGAGAGAGAGAGAGAGAGAGAGAGAGAGAGAGAGAGAGAGAGAGAAATATTCCATTTGAAACTATTTTACTGTAATTAGCCAAACAATGATGTTAAAACATTGGAAAATTCTCATGTGGTGGGACAGTTCAAGATAGCAGTGTCAACAGTTTGAACTTTACAAATTTTACCACTATAAAGTCTGCCCTTTCCACGGAGATGAAGGATATCCGTGCAGTCTAAGAGTGAGTAATGTTTATGGGAAATTAACGTTCTATTTTGGATAAATTGTCATTATGTTACATTTCTATTTTTATTGAAAACATTTCCACATCATAACTAATAAATTAACGATACGGTAATATTTCGAAATTATTTCATGAATATAATATATTGATGGTCATTTAACTATTTTGATAATGAAATTTATTAAAGTATTTAAACTGTTAGTTTTGAACGGATATATAGAATGGGCTTGACGTAGAGAGAGAGAGAGAGAGAGAGAGAGAGAGAGAGAGAGAGAGAGAGAGAGAGAGAGAGAGAGTCTGTTATGAAATTTACCTAATGCATATTCTTTACGGTACTCATTGGAAATTCATTATTTTTCTTGTTTAATCGTTGTTTTGAATGCAACATAATTCCCTGTAGGAGATATTTACATGATTTTGGTGAACAAATACTCCATGAGGAGATTTGATGGCAAATTCTCCCAACATATGCAAGAAATAACCGTTGTTATTAATGCTTTCGATATCTTTATATGTAAGGTCATAATTCAGGAAAACCATTGTGACACTAATACTGAAAAAACATTTGATGAATTTTATTGTATTTGAATGATAAAACAAACCGAGGAAAAAACAATATCTGATTGGAAATATAATGAACATGATCCAGTAAAATACAGTACTTCACACTCATACACACACCCACAAACACACACGCACACACACATGCATATATATATATATATATATATATATATATATATATATATATATATATATATATATATATATATATATATATATATATATATCATATATATATATATATATATATATATATATATATATACATAGATAGATAGATAAATGGATATATTTTGTCGTTCCCAGTCTGGATAAGTAATATAACGCAGTTTTCAACATGAGGGGCACTCGGCAGAGAGCCAGCCCTCATCGGGACAAGCAGTCTTATTTTGCTCTTAACTCCAATGCATGCTTGTACTTCCATGTATTTCCTTGAAAATCTACTGGATTTGCTTTGAGTGATACTCCAAGATGTTCATTAGGATTCATTGAAGTTGGTTTCGTCGTTTATGTGTAAAAATAAAAAAAATAAAAAATTAAACTAACAAAACATTTGATATTTACTTTATCCAGCAATTATTATAAAATCATTACTGCGTGCTTGTACTTTATCAAAAATGCCAAAGAGGAATCTTTGCGCCATACCCAACATATTTGATGAAAATCGGTACAGTAATTGTTTCGTGTATTGTTGTTTCCAAGCCAACAAACAAATAGATAAACTAAAACAGACAGGGGTGGATACATACATCTTCAAACAAGGGCAATAAAGGTTTTACGGTAAAATATATACGTTTTTGACATATATGTATTAACAAGAAAAAAAAATGGCATGTAATTCATGATATGGCAAAATTCACACTAAAATAATAAACAGACCGAAGAAGAAAGTAATCAATGTTATTGGTGCGTGTGATCTGCAGTGGTGGAAATATATTGAGGCCGACAGTGGAGAGACTAAGCTGTTTACAAGGGCTCAGGAGCAGTTTCGCTTTCAGACAATTTATCACATGGGTTCTATTTCGCTTCTCACCTTGACACTGACTAATACAATCACTGGGACATTAGTTTCAAGCCGATATTTCGTAATGATTGCTCTCTCTCTCTCTCTCTCTCTCTCTCTCTCTCTCTCTCTCTCCACACACACACACACACACACATATATATATATATATATATATATATATATATATATATATATATATATATATATATATATATATATATATATATATATATATATCGGTGAAGGTAGCGATATCCAGTAATATACGTACATTTCATGTTATGTATAGTGAAAATAGTTGTTCCTAATATCAGTTAATTCCGAACGTTTCCTAATTTTCACAATTGGATTCTCCAGGGCTGAAAATAGAATATGGAAATAAGATAAAAAGTTAAAACTATACAAATTAACTTAACACCGTAAAAATTGCTCAAACCAATTATACGAGAATTAAAAGAAAAATACAGAATTATACATCGGATGGATTAAGAATCAATTTCAGAAGCTTAATAAGAAACTAAATGACAAAAACAGAAATATACGACGCACCAGTTGGTGATAACTGAGAGGCAAGGTGATTGCAAGTAAACTTCATCAAACAATCATCGAGTTTACATACAAGGAATTCTCAGCAAGAACGTAAAAAAAAGACAAAAAAAAATAAAAAAAACAATAAAATATTAGCTAGCATGCTTACATAGGTTCCCCTATCAACAGTGCGGGGAAGAGCGAGTGATAAGATAATAAAGCAAAACCTATAGTGTACGAGCGTTCATGAAACAAGTGTGGTGCAAAAACAAAAGAAAACGAAGACCGCTATGCCAAATATAATTGAATGGAGGAATCTTGGGTATTTAACACGGAACTGGTCGTTAGATCAATATTGACTAAAAAAGA
>NC_090728.1:5427526-5430026 GCF_036898095.1 Palaemon carinicauda
AATGTTGACATTCCGTTAAAGGTCATAAGCTGTACTTTTAATAAAAAAAATCCTCAAATAACTTTTTTTCATTTCTTGACATAATAGTAATCGATTTATATTTTGGAACTTACCTTATCCTACACTTTGTAATCGTTTTCCCACCGTTATCCCTATATTAAGGGATTAGTTGCGTAATGCACCCTCTCCTCTTCCACCAAACCTCTTCTCTCCATATCATCATTCACCTTATCTCGCCATCTAACTCTCTGCATCCCTCTATATTTTCATCTCTATCAGGTTCCTCACATTCCCTAGTCACTCCCTTTCCATCATGCATCCTCAATATGGGCCAACAACATCTCAGTTATGACACTGTTCACTTCTGTAATCTTTACTGCACCTACCATTTTTCTTATTCCATTATTTTCTTGATTTTTCAGACAGTGATATTCCCATAATGAACCTAACTCTTCCCATTTCTCTTCTCTCTAGTTTTTCTGCCCCTTTTTTGGTCATAGAGCCCACGTTTCCAATCCATATATGAACAATGTTCTTATTCCTGTGCTATAGATCTTTACTTCTAGCTTGAATGGTATTTCTTCTCACACACTACTCCAGCTACCTTTTTCTGCTTCCCCAAGACTACTTTTATCTTAGTCGCAACTTCAGCCTCTCATTGTCCTTTCTGTCTTATAGTAGATACCAAGCACCTGATGTCATTCAGTTATAAGGTATCATTCATCACTGTTCGGAAAAAAAAAAAAATTGAAGAATTATTTTTAATAGTATAAATATTCTTGTAATGATTGACCTAGGTTTTAAAAGTTTGGGTTTGAGAAAATCTTAGTACTTTCAGTTTATATTTGGATTTAATTAGATTTGTTTATGTTCATAGTTTTTTTATGCCAGGTAATACATAATTAGTTGTAACATACAGAATAACTACCTAAATTCATTAGTAATATGCTTGGAAATGGTAGATTTAATTCAGTTGTATATTTACGTTATTAAATAATCATAATGACAGTAACCCTTTACTGGATAAGTAGCCCATACAGGATAAATTTTAGGCATTTTATAAGTTAATTGAACGTAACCAATATAAGATACATCATGTCAATAGGACCACATTTCAAGTCAGTACGTGGTGAGTTATAGCGTGCTACTGTCTACACATGTGTGGTAAAGAAAGGCAAAAGGGGTCAACACTCCTCGTGCTAACAACAGCAAAATTTCTCCTGCTCTCTGTAAGCCTACACCACCATTAGTTATGGTAAATCTCTTAAAACTCAACATAGCATAACTTAATGATTGGGTTTCATAGTGAAAAAGTTGAAATTAGTTCATTGGTAAAGGAAATAGAAAATAAATTTTCCCTATATGGTGTTCAAAATCCTGTAAGGGGTTTGTACCCACACTAAGAGATACCCTGCTAGTCCCTGACGGGTTGAACTGCCCGGACGACGGTGAAACACTCGGCCTTCATTGTGATCTGCATGGCCCACATTTTACATTAAATTGTTGATGTTTAGAGTTGTCATGTTTGAACATTATTATATGAGTATAGCATTGTGATATAGAGTGCTTTGCATTGCCCTTCTATGATGGTCCTTTTTAAGTCAAAATTAGTAAAATATGCATTTAGTACTGTCTTTAGGGCTTTTATGTAGGCTGCATGTTGTAAATTTACAAAGACTTTTTAACCATAGTTGAATTATTTGGAAATTGTTATATTAGGCTTGCCTAGTTATACATAGTTCTGTAAGTGATTCTCTTTATATGATTGACACTTTTTGCCACCCCCCCCCCCAAAAAAAAGGGGGAAAATATGCACTGTATATAAGGCTTCAATTTCAGTGTGAATTACATGATGCATATTTGTGTTGAGCTACTTCTAGTTATAGTGTAAACATATTGAAAATGTTTTCATGCTAGGTTAACCTACATATATATATATTGTTCTCTTATTCATTTTTTATTATGATGATGGTGACTATAACTAAAGTTTCAATGATTTTTTTCAACTTTACACCATCAGTTTCTCATTAATCAAGGATGCCAAGCCGTAGTTGGTGGCCCCTTATGAGGGCTATGAGAGTGAGATTGAGGTTGGCGATAGCCTCCTTGAAACTATCAAGGTGGAGTGCATTTCTAATTATTACCTGTAAAGAACTTAATATATGTGTTTATAGAGAGTACGTACATAATCTTTTTTCGGGACATAAGGTGCTTATCATGACTTTTCCTAACCGATAAACAATCAGAGCAGGACATTGAGTCCAAAGATAAAGCAGAAGACTTGGCACTTCCATTGAAGCGAGTTAAGGGTACTGATGCCTAGTCCATGGGCCAAGTATGGAAGGAGCAGGACATCAGCTGTCATGACCTGCCTGACTTCGTCCACAGTGCCCAAGTGTACACCCGTTCCCTTTATGAAGTCTTCCGGAGCGTTGTTATGCTGGCTGTTGTGGAACACATTATTTACTAGACATCCCTGAAAGGATAGTACTCATTAGCA
>NC_090728.1:5440026-5452526 GCF_036898095.1 Palaemon carinicauda
CTATTCTTAATATAGTTTACGAAAGGAAATTGTATCTTCCTGCTTACAGGAAAGTAAGAAAGATAAAGAGAATGAATTTATGTAAGCTTTAGCGAAGAGGAAATACTACAGGAGATTGCTGCAATTGTCCGGTGGTAACAATGATATTAGATAAGAAGGAAAGCTAAATTCTTAAACTAAAAGCCAAAAAAGGAGTAACATGAATACTAGAGAAAACTTAGGTAAAAGATATTTTAACAATATGTTCAAAAAGAAGTGGACATGGACAGGATATACGATGAGAATGTAACGTGATATATGGATATTGAGAACATAGAATGGGTCTAGAGAGATTGGAAAAGAGGCAAGGGATGGAAGAAAAGACGAAGGATCAATGAACAAAGAATATCTGCGGTAGAGGCTGGCTTGGAAAAAAACATGAATAAAAGCAAGTGGAAAGCGTTGCCTGACGCTTTTGTCCTACAATGGACTAGAAATTGTTTAATATATATATATATATATATATATATATATATATATATATATATATATATATATATATATATATATATATATATATATATATATATATATATATATATATATATATATATATATATATATATATGCCTTTTTGAGTGGGGATATCTCGACGTGATGGAAAGGTGTCTGAATCGTTATGATCAGCAAAGCTGCATTAGTCATGGCCACCAATGTTAGGTATGTTTTCTGTGAGCAATCAGACAAAACTCTATAATCATCATTAATCCGCAGTTGGGTAGCGTGGCGATGAAAACTAGCCAAATCCTAAACATAATATGTCTGAGGGATTGGTCCTGCAATGGAATAAAAATTACCCCATATGTTGTTGTATATATATATATATATATATATATATATATATATAATATTATATTATATATATATATATATATATATATATATATTATATATATATATATATATATATATATATATATATATATATATATATATATGGCAAATCCCTATTATGATCTATCCTTATAGGTCACTGAATGGGAGAAAGAGGAAGGTGGGTCCTATTTGCCATACTTATTTTGGACCCAAACTAATAAGCTTGGCAGGTTCGTGGTCATATCTGTAGGGTAGTTGTCACCTAAAACCCACCACTAATCTCCCACATCAGCCCTACTTTGAATTTCAGTAATATACCCTAGCGGTATAGGTATTGAAATATTAGCTTTTTGATTATGGAGATGAACTCCTGCAGAATCAACACTGTGTACAGAGATCCAAATTCAAAGTTAATTTCCTTCACTATAGTTTTTCTCATTCTGGCTGCTACTACGGCTCCATATAACTCAGTACAGAGGATGGATAACTGCTTGAGTGATACAAGTTTAGATATCACCATCAGTAACCTGGAACAAAATACTCCCTCATAATTTCCAACGAACATACTGTAAGCACATGCCTCATAAGCCGTACTAGACCCGGCAGAGAAAATCACCACCGTTGGTCTACCGATGGTACCTTCTTCTTTGACACATCGTTGAAAGCTGAGAGACTGAAGATAAAATAACATATAAAAATACCTTAACCATCATTCCTGATATCTGTTGAAGGCTGTTCTGTCCCAATCATAACTTCTTTCTTTTCCTTCATTCACCTCTGTTATGGAAATGATCTTTTACACTAACATTTTATCATTTAAAGTTACTAGACAAACAGGTCCCAAAAGATCACACTTAGATGCGATTTGACTCAATGAAATTATTCTAGTTAGATACAGGGACACATTAAACATGAGGTCATCTGGTGCTAAATTAGTTTCAGTATGATTTTTCCTGTTTTGTAGAAAACTTGATTTTAACCTCATATAAAAACCAGGATCCCACAAATGTCCTAGAACCTTTTATTTTTCACCTTCAGTCACTGTAACGTTGAGGTTTTAAAGATTTTCATTGCCAGACATAATCCAATGCTTTACGTTAAAACTTCCACGACCTATAAAAATTTCAATTTGTTTCATCAGGTTGTTTTTATGCTCTATGATATCGCAGATTGCTGGTATGTCCTCAACAAAATTATTGTCACAAAACAATCTATGTTTCCTCTGTAAAGCCATCCTTACCCAGCTCTGCAGTTAATTTCAAAGCAAATGGGACGTAAGTCAAGACATAATGATCTGACTTTACTTCTGTTAAATCCTAATTTTTGGGCCTATTGTTGAGTGATTAGTGTTCTGTTGCTACCTCTGTAGCAATCTCTTTGTCGACACCTGAAGCCCCTCACTACTAATAAATGACCATCTCTAGATACCATATTGCTAGTTACGTCAGTAGTAGTAGTAGTAGTAGTAGTAGTAGTAGGAGGAGGAGGAGGAGGTCTGTATAGATGAGAGAGGAGCATTTTGTGATGTTCCCTACCACACTTTTTTTACCACTCAACATTACCTCAAAAGAACTGACACCAGGCAAATTGAAACGCTTCGAGAAATACACACACACACACACACACACACACACACACACACACACACATATATATATATATATATATATATATATATATATATATATATATATATATATATATATATATATATATATATTTGGGCTCAGGCCATGTCGTCCTGATGGAAGTTCCTTCATTAGTAGCTTCCTAGGTATATTTGACTACAGTGATATATCCCAAAGAATTTACCGAAGGTATCCAGAATTCTAACTCCTGTAGCAAATATCCCCTAAAATTCAAAAAGGGATATCGCGTATATCAGAGGACGTATTCTTGACACGTCTCATAGCTATCTACACCCCCAATAGCGTTTTCGCTTCGAAAGGGAAAAGTGGCAAGAATATAGGAGAGTCGTTAAAGAGGCGATGCTCTCGACACTCCTACTGTACTGTAAATACTGCGCCGAATCGCCACCGCGAGGCGCCACCAAACCATTCTTTCATTTGTAGCTTTACTGACCGGTGTTATCACGTGTTATTTCGTCGTTATAATGCCTTCACCAGCTTTATCAGCTTCTGGAAAGTTAAGTAATATCTTTGGATTGTGTAAATGTAAGCTCTTGCCAGTTTTACTCTTCGATTGAGATCGTAATTAACGTAACAAGAGCTGTTGCCAGCCAGATGGCGTCATGGACGCACTTGTTCTTCTTGTTCATTTAGTTAGCAAGAACGATTTCCCGCCATTATTTCGCTTTAATAACTTTAGCTATTTAGATATTTAGCTAGGGAGTTTTATATAATGTCATTGCTGTTGTGGTTTTGGCTATTTATGATCGAGCCTCACGAGTGCTAGGCTTCCTAGCCTAGGCACCTACACACTTCGTGCATGATATAAACCTCCTGGTAAGCTTTATTGAAGCTCAGGCAATATTTTATACAATTAAGATATTACTGCATAACATTTTCCTATTCCAAGATATTATACAAGAGAGTTTCGGTGATCGATTCTCTCTGCTCCTAGACTTAATAGCCTAGGGGCTTTAGTATACTTTCTTACATGTCCCTCATTGCTCTTGTATTGTCTTTTAAAGGGAGACTGACACCTCCTATACCTTTTAAGTCGATACACTCTCTAATGAGATCTAAGAGCAATTCCCCTTCCCTCTGATCAGCTTAGGCTACCCTCAGTTAACTTTGCTGCGAACTGTGTTCTGGCAAAATTTACTGGGGTGTTTCGTCTCTTTCTCTTAACCACTGACACGGTTTTGAGCTGAGAACGGAAAATCAGAGTAAAGTCTGTGTTAGGCATCCTACTGTCTTGGTGAAATGGCTTCCCAAGTCAGGTTAGGTTGCCATTCAGGAGGCTAGTCCTCCCTAGGCCATACTGGAGATTACTGTATATCAATTTTCTCCTTCCTCGGTCTGGCAGACAGTCCTGTACTAGTAGATCTTCGTATGAAGAAATTATTTCTTCCTTACTTAAGATCTCTGGTACGAGATTCTGTTCTCTAGTGAGATTGTGTCCTATGGCCGCTTTCTCGCTTAACTAACCTAACCCGGGGGAATGATTTCTCCTACTTGAGGTTACTTTATGAGATCAGAATCCTTCAAGTTAGGTAATGCTCTGGGGTTTTACCTTACTTATAAGACTTTTACCCCTTCCCACTGTCCCTCTTGTGTTGGATAAACCATCACCTTTCTGGCCATTGTTCTACATTTGACCCTACAGGTAATCTATAGAATTGGCCTGAGGTTCCCTGTCTGCTGCCGGCTGGGCCGGCTGCTGGCAGGTACCCTCATTTTATTGAGTGTGCTCTCCAGTCCTCCCTTGGACTGCCTTCCATACCCCATATGAATGGGATATGGGTGAGTGGAAGCCCGAATATAATTCCCCCTTCCACTTGCAACCTCTTTCGGGATGTAGGCCGGCAAGGCTGAGCCTTTGCCGTCCCCCATCCTCTCTTTCTCTCTGCCTTTCCATATACTGGGCCGGCCGCCGGCAGCTAGTAGCTGTCGTCAGCCATGTTGGGTGTCTGTCGTCCGGCAGTTACTCTGCCGCCACTTGCCGTGGGTGTCGCTGATCGACAACCCAATGACAATGAACATGCTATGACCGGCTGCCGGCAACAGCCGGCCGGCAGCCGGCCTCCCAAAATTTATATAGTTGCCCCCGGGTCCTACTTGATAGACGAATCCTTCGGCTACCGGCGGGCAGAGCGGCAACTGCCGACCTGCCACCCACTACTTTGAAGACAGTATCTGTTTCAAATAGCCCAGATTAGGCCCGGCAATACTGGCGACATGCCGCCGCCAGTCATTGCTGTAGCCAAAAGTTTTCCAACCTACAATTGGTTCATGGGCAGCCAATTGTGAGACCATCATTTTAGGGAGTGATTCTCCCTACCAATTAATTGTTATTATCCATTAATTTAGTCCCCTATATTGAACATGGAAGATAGTGTGCAGAAGACACCTTATTATCTTCCCCTTGAATTCATTATGAATCTTTAGTTCAATAATGGAGGAGGTCATAGCAATGGGCTGGACAGGAAACACATGTAGGTATCTTTCCTACTTTCTAGCTTACTCTATTCAAGCTAATATTAATTAAGTATTAATTAAATATTAATCAAATATTGATTAAAATATGTATGCTGAAATCTGAGAATTTCACCGAATACTTATAGCTTTTCTTTCTTTACAGAAGGAGCATCCCGTGTGCGGGAACAACTTTTGCAGGGTCCGTAGTAAGAGCTTCTACGGACATGGCATGTGCAGGGCCCATTCTCGCTGCGCAGTCATCAAAGGGGCTCTCAAGTACTGGGACTCACAGGTATGTACCGTTTGTGGCAAACTGATCAAAGAGGCTTTTGATGATCAAAAGTCTACTGAGTCTAGGGATGCAGCGAGGGACACCCCGCGAAAATGGGTCAAGGGCTTTCAGAAGAACACCTCTGGCCCATACCTTCCTAATGAGAGGATGAGGGATTGTCTCTTCCCTAATGCATCTGCAGATGCAATTGTTAACCAGGCTCAACCTGAGATCCCCATAGTTCAGATTCCGGTAGAACCTGACGTTTCGGATGCCTTTCAGAGCATCCAATTAGAGGACAACATGTCTGTTGTCTCGGAGGAGACTGAGCACAATCTCCTAGTGGATGAACTGGAGCAGGAGGATGAGATACCTCCTGAGACTGGAGTCGAAATAACCGAAACGATTTCGGTATCGTCTTCAGCGGCGACTGAACCGACGCCTTTTGACTTCTTCCACCGCAACCCAGTTGGATTCCATTACAAGTACGCTACACTCGCTACTGTCCATGGTGCAGGACATTCAGAAGAAATCGTCCGAGAAAGAAGCATCTTTCCGGACGGAGATTCATCAGCTAGTTGCGTCATGTTTAGCCCCGAAGAAGTTAAACATTAAGGACCTCCCCGCCTTCTCTGACGTTAACCCATGGAGGTAAGCAGAGCATATGCCTATGTCGGGGGGAAGATCTTCCTCTCAGAGAAACTGGGAACAGTTCCAGTGGAGGAAATTGAATTTTGGCGTAGTAAAGGGGCCTATCCGGGTTGCTCTGTCCGTCTGAGGACGGAACCAGCATTCAAGGAGGAAACAGAGCCGAAGGAGACGATTGTCCTTCATCTATCTAAGGCACAGGCCTTATATACAACCACCTTGAAAGAGAGGGCCTTTACTAGTTCCAGGGTGCCGGCTCTCAGCAAAAAGCACCCATCCTTTATTGCTGACTCTGAACGTGCCTTCCCCTTTATGGACAAAGGGTTTAAGGCAGCCTTAAAGGCAGTTGAGGCAGGGAAACCTTGCCCTACACTTGAAGAGTGTAGACCACTTTCCCTCGCCTTCCCTTCAGATGATAAGGATTGGAAGGATGTCAATAACACCTTCACAGTTGGGAAGATAGAGGCAGATATCGCTGGACGGCAGTTCAACGAAGATCTCCCAAAGCTGTCAGAGTTTCTCCTGCGCAGGGAACCGGAGACTAAGGAACGTCTCGCTGCTTCCATGTCTCTGCAGACTGGCTTAGAGAGTATGGCAAGCATCCCAGACACCCCAGATATGTACATGGTCTTTGCCAAATCTCATTTGGCAACAGTCACCAAGGATTTGTACAATTTTATTAAAGCCAGAAGGGCTTGTAGGGAGTTTGTGTTCGCTTCTGCTACAGTGAAGCACGAACCAAGGAAGCTGATATCTTCCAATATATGGGGAAAAGACCTCTTCCCAAGTGAAGTGGTCAAAGAGGTCGTAGATAAAGCCGCTTCGGAGAATAGGAATCTCCTCTCCAAATGGGGCTTGTCCTTTAAAAGGAAATCTTCCGCTGGTGAGGGTCCCCAGCCGAAGAACAGGTCAAAACGACCAAGAGTGTTCTCTCGGCCAAAGCAAGAACAACAGCTTCCCATGGCCATGATTCCCCAGACGGTGGAACAACTAACCACCACCTTTCAACTGGTGCCCAAAACGCTGGCGACCCAGTCGCCCGTGTTCACCCCAGTATTTGAAAGGCAATCAACTACCTTTAAGCCGAAGTCTCGAGGTTCCTTTCGAGGATCCTCTAGACGCCCCTTCAGAGGTAGGGGCAACAAAGGTGGACGTGGCCAGGGAGGCAAGTCCTCCAACCAGCACTCCAAGTGAGATGCTGCCGGTAGGAGGGAGACATCTCCACTTCCGAGATCGTTGGACCTTCGATCCCTGGGCCCACAGCCTAATCAAGAAAGGAATAGGGTGGAGTTGGAGCTCAACTCCACCAAACTTCCCTCAATTCTTCCAACACTCAGCCCCCGTACTGGAAGAATATGTTCAGGAACTCTTGAACAAAAGAGTTATACGGAAGGCAAAGTCCATTAGATTTCAAGGAAGGGTATTTTGTGTTCCGAAGAAGGATTCGGAAAAGCTCAGAGTCATTCTGGACTTATCACCACTCAACAAGTTCATAGTGAACCACAAGTTCAGAATGTTGACGCTTCAGCACATAAGGACCCTGTTGCCCAAACGGGCATTCACAGTCTCTATAGACATGAGGGATGCATACTGGCATGTTCCAATCAACCGTCAAGTTTCCCCCTACCTAGGGTTCAAACTACAGAAAAGAAAGTACGTTTTCAGAGCCATGCCCTTCGGCCTAAACATAGCCCCAAGGGTATTCACAAAGCTTGCGAATGCAGTCATTCATCAACTACGCCTGAAAGGAATCCAGGTGGTAACCTATTTGGACGATTGGCTGGTGTGGGCAGCATCCGAGAAAGAATGCATGCAAGCCTCAAAGGAAGTGATCCAGTTCCTGGAACACTTAGGATTCAAGATTAACTTGAAAAAGTCTCGGCTTTCTCCAGCTCAAAAGATCCAGTGGCTGGGTGTCCACTGGGACCTACTGTCCCACTACCTTTCCATTCCATCAAAGAAGAGGAAAGAAATAGCAGGGTCTGTCAAAAGACTCCTTCAATCCGACAGGATATCAAGAAGGCAACAGGAGAGATTGTTGGGGTCCCTCCAGTTTTCCCCAGTGACAGATCCAGTAGTGAGAGCACAATTAAAAGATGCATCAGGAGTTTGGAGAAAATATGCATCAAACGCTCGAAGAGATCTACAAAGACCAATACCAAATTGTCTGCGATCACTACTCAAGCCATGGTCAGATCCCAAGAACCTAAGAAACAAAGTACCCTTGAAACCACCTACTCCAGCAGTCACCGTTCATACGGATGCCTCAATGGAGGGGTGGGGAGGTCATTCTCATCTTCGGAAAGTCCAAGGAACCTGGTCTCTCCTCTTCAAGTCCTTCCATATCAATTTTCTGGAAGCCATGGCAGTTTTTCTATCTCTGAAAAAGCTGAAACTTCCCTGCTCAATCCACACCCGTTTGGTTCTAGACAGCGAAGTAGTAATGAGATGCCTAAATCAGCAAGGCTCGAGATCGCCTCACATAAATCAAGGGATATTAGCCATCCTTCGTCTAGCCCAGAAGAAGAGATGGCACTTGTCAGCAGTCCACCTTCAAGGGTTCAGCAATGTGACGGCGGACGCTCTATCCAGGGTCAACCCGATAGAATCCGAATGGTCTCTAGACGCAAGATCATTCTCTTTCATTTTACGCAAAGTCCCAGGACTGCAGATAGACCTCTTTGCTTCATTTTACATTTGCATTCTTCTAAGTATGTCCATCAGTCTGTTTGTATGCGCCTTTGGTAGATCAATCTCTTCTGCCAAAGGGAGAAGTCTTTAATGTCTATTGCTCAGAGAGCAGTTTCTGTCTACTTTCTTTGACTTGAATATGATACTACAGTTTCTGAAGTCGATCCTGGCTGAAAGGGAAGTTAGGTTACTTTCAGGTTTAAACAAGTAGAGTCTGGTCCATATAGGAGAGCTGCTGATGAATCTTATGGCATTGATTCTTACCACCTCTAAGGATGTTTTTTTTTTTTTTTTTTTTTTTTTTTTGGTTTCGCTCGGTGAGCTGAGCGTAGGTGCTGCAGAGTCGATAAGAGATCGAATTGATTAATATAAAACAGTCTCAGGAAGCCATCTATAGTTTGTGTTCCAATTGTGAATGTTATCTTTTAAAGGAGTGGCCATGAGAACTTCATGCAGTTTGTTATTGCATTTGACTGCAGAAATCTTTGCAGAATCGCAATAATTCACGAAAAAAAACGATCAAAGTCAACGCTGCATACTTGGCCTGCTCAAAGGAATTGAGGACTGGTCAACACTTATAATATGAACCATCTACGGGATGAGGTAACCTCCAAGTGCGAGGAGGTGAAAAAAAAACTATTAACGTATAAGTTGTATGATGATCTGTTATTGATTTTGATGTAATGGAATTTGAAGGTTTCTAAAAAATCTCAAGTGTTTATAATCACTTTTAGGGAAGGTTATAATAATAGCATTCACAATATTTAGGATGGAATCACAGCTATACATAATCACTTTTACGTATTTATTTGGAGAGAGAGAGAGAGAGAGAGAGAGAGAGAGAGAGAGAGAGAGAGAGAGAGAGAGAGAGAGAGAGAGAGAGAGAGAGAGAGTAATTTATATATTTTAAATCTAACTATATATTCATGTCCTAAGGATCTCCTAATCATGTTTACTCTTCCAGCGGACCTAGATTATTTGACCCAAAGAATTGTAGAAGAAAATTCAACATTGAAATATTTAGCGTAGAAGAAAATCTAACATATAGCCAGGTTTTTTTTTAGACAAATAAAATATATTTTCACAGTTGTTAGGAAAAAATATAACAGGGCATTAAAAAAAAAAGAAAAAAAAAGAAGACACGTAAGGTCATGCACTATTGGGAAAGAAACTTCTTAATAGTAGAGGAGAAAATTTTGACTTTTCCCCAAGGAAGTGAGTGAGGAATGGTCACTATTCTTAATATAGTTTACGAAAGGAAATTGTATCTTCCTGCTTACAGGAAAGTAAGAAAGATAAAGAGAATGAATTTATGTAAGCTTTAGCGAAGAGGAAATACTACAGGAGATTGCTGCAATTGTCCGGTGGTAACAATGATATTAGATAAGAAGGAAAGCTAAATTCTTAAACTAAAAGCCAAAAAAGGAGTAACATGAATACTAGAGAAAACTTAGGTAAAAGATATTTTAACAATATGTTCAAAAAGAAGTGGACATGGACAGGATATACGATGAGAATGTAACGTGATATATGGATATTGAGAACATAGAATGGGTCTAGAGAGATTGGAAAAGAGGCAAGGGATGGAAGAAAAGACGAAGGATCAATGAACAAAGAATATCTGCGGTAGAGGCTGGCTTAGAAAAAAACATGAATAAAAGCGAGTGAAAAGCGTTGCCTGACGCTTTTGTCCTACAATGGACTAGAACTTGTTTAATATATATATATATATATATATATATATATATATATATATATATATATATATATATATATATATATATATATATATATATATATATATATATATATATATATATATATATATATATATATATATATATATATATATATATATATATATATATATATATATATATATATATATATATATATATATATATATATATATATATATATATATATATATATATATATATATATATATATATATATATATATATATATATATATATATATATATATATATATATATATATATATATATATATATATATATATATATATATATATATATATATATATATATATATATATATATATATATATGGCTTTTTGAGTGGGGATATCTCGACGTGATGGAAAGGTGTCTGAATCGTTATGATCAGCAAAGCTGCATTAGTCATGGCCACCAATGTTAGGTATGTTTTCTGTGAGCAATCAGACAAAACTCTATAATCATCATTAATCCGCAGTTGGGTAGCGTGGCGATGAAAACTAGCCAAATCCTAGACAATATGTCTGAGGGCTTGATCCTGCAATGGAATAAAAATTACCCCATATGTTGTTGTATATATATATATATATATATATATATATATATATATATATATATATATATATATATATATATATATATATATATATATATATATATATGGCAAATCCCTATTATGATCTTTCCTTATAGGTCACTGAATGGGAGAAAGAGGAAGGTGGGTCCTATTTGCCATACTTATTTTGGACCCAAACTAATAAGCTTGGCAGGTTCGTGGTCATATCTGTAGGGTAGTTGTCACCTAAAACCCACCACTAATTTCCCACATCAGCCCTACTTTGAATTTCAGTAATATACCCTAGCGGTATAGGTATTGAAATATTAGCTTTTTGATTATGGAGATGAACTCCTGCAGAATCAACACTGTGTACAGAGATCCAAATTCAAAGTTAATTTCCTTCACTATAGTTTTTCTCATTCTGGCTGCTACTACGGCTCCATATAACTCAGTACAGAGGATGGATAACTGCTTGAGTGATACAAGTTTAGATATCACCATCAGTAACCTGGAACAAAATACTCCCTCATAATTTCCAACGAACATACTGTAAGCACATGCCTCATAAGCCGTACTAGACCCGGCAGAGAAAATCACCACCGTTGGTCTACCGATGGTACCTTCTTCTTTGACACATCGTTGAAAGCTGAGAGACTGAAGATAAAATAACATATAAAAATACCTTAACCATCATTCCTGATATCTGTTGAAGGCTGTTCTGTCCCAATCATAACTTCTTTCTTTTCCTTCATTCACCTCTGTTATGGAAATGATCTTTTACACTAACATTTTATCATTTAAAGTTACTAGACAAACAGGTCCCAAAAGATCACACTTAGATGCGATTTGACTCAATGAAATTATTCTAGTTAGATACAGGGACACATTAAACATGAGGTCATCTGGTGCTAAATTAGTTTCAGTATGATTGTTCCTGTTTTGTAAAAAACTTGATTTTAACCTCATATAAAAACCAGGATCCCACAAAAGTCCTAGAACCTTTTATTTTTCACCTTCAGTCACTGTAACGTTGAGGTTTTAAAGATTTTCATTGCCAGACATACTCCAATGCTTTACGTTAAAACTTCCACGACCTATACAAATTTCAATTTGTTTCATCAGGTTGTTTTTATGCTCTATGATATCGCAGATTGCCGGTATGTCCTCAACATAATTATTGTCACAAAACAATCTATGTTTCCTCTGTAAAGCCATCCTTACCCAGCTCTGCAGTTAATTTCAAAGCAAATGGGACGTAAGTCAAGACATAATGATCTGACTTTACTTCTGTTAAATCCTAATTTTTGGGCCTATTGTTGAGTGATTAGTGTTCTGTTGCTACCTCTGTAGCAATCTCTTTGTCGACACCTGAAGCCCCTCACTACTAATAAATGACCATCTCTAGATACCATATTGCTAGTTACGTCAGTAGTAGTAGTAGTAGTAGTAGTAGTAGTAGTAGTAGTAGTAGTAGTAGTAGGAGGAGGAGGAGGAGGTCTGTATAGATGAGAGAGGAGCATTTTGTGATGTTCCCTACCACACTTTTTTTACCACTCAACATTACCTCAAAAGAACTGACACCAGGCAAATTGAAACGCTTCGAGAAATACACACACACACACACACACACACAAA
>NC_090728.1:5467526-5477526 GCF_036898095.1 Palaemon carinicauda
GGTAAAGTACCCAAAAGTTGAAAAAAAATCATATCAATATCAGTATTACACAACCTCATCAATAACCTCCCTCCGGCTGTGGTCAATATGGGCCTTTTGGATGGGGCAGGGGTAGGATTAGATATTCCTTCATCCCTCAATTTTACTTGTCCGGGTTTACGGCACCATTTTGCAACAAAACTTACGAACACCATTTCGCCATTTTTTTAAAAATTACTACAACACTTCCACTTGCAAATATCAAGGGGTGGCCACTAGCCGTTTTTCCGAGAAAAACATTAATCTTCCCACCCTTCTCTTATAACCCTAAGTATAAGGCTGAACTTTAATCTAGCAGCAACTTTCCCTTCGGGAACCACCCTGGCCCCAGCAACCAGGAATCATATAAATACATGAATAATGCTGCATCTCCACGATGGATCTCACCTGACCTATTTAACCTCTGATTATTTTTAGATTCACTCAGCAATGTGTCATATGTATTGTCACACTTAGCAAAATTACCAAAACACTTTTACGTATGCATTAAGCACCAACACAAGAACACATTGTTATCATCTGTTTAGCTAAAACACGTCAAAAGAAGAAATAAGGCCTGTTCAAACAACAACAGTAAAGAAAAAAAATCTACTCATCAGCTCGAGGAATATCACGTATGCAGGGATAAGGAGGTAAAGTCTGATTGCCACTTTTGAAAAATACCTCTTCAGGCACCACATTTATGTGTGCCTGATGATGTTCAGACACTGAGCCATTAATAATGCTTGTATCACTACTGTGTTAGATTTAACCATCTTTACTCAGTGTGGACTCAAATACGCTCTAGTTTGTGTTTCCTGGGTTGTAATCGTTTCAAATACAGACGATCGCCCATAAATACTTTTACCGGTGGGATTTTGAACCGCCCATCATTCTTATAGCTGTGTTTTTCATTAGCTCTTTTCAAAAACCTTTCAGTGGTGTTCATTACTCTCCTTAAGAGATCTAGTAAATAGACAAGGTATTGCTCAGTTGAATATTTTGGCAACTGTTGCGAATTAATCAGGACCCTATATGGTAACACAGGATCCTGTCCATACACTAAAAAGAAAGGTGTATCCCTAAGAGAAGCATTATATGCACTGTTCAAAGCTAGCTTAGACGTAGGAAGCATGGCATGCCAATGAAAGGCGTCATCAGCCAATAAGTAACGTAAAATTCGCGTTACTTCCCTACTATGCAATTCCACTAAGCCATTAGCTGAGGGGCTATATGCGGTCACTGAAAACTGTTCCACTTTCATCAAGACCGTGACCGATTTCACCACCTTCTTTATAAACTCATGACTTTTATCACTTATCAAAATTTTCGGGCAACCAAACTTAATAATGAAAACGCACAGCTCGTTGGCTAATGAATTTGCTGATTTATCTAACATTGCGTAAGTATGAGTGTGATGAGTAAATGCATCCACAAATACACATATATATTTATGTTGTGTTAAACCAGTAGGAAATGCTCCTACCACAATCATATGCACCCTATAAAATTTAATAGGAATCAAAGGCCACTTTCTTTCTTCCGATAGTGTTTTTATAATCTTAGAAACAGTTATATACATGACAATATTTTATATAATTTTCTATAGATTTTTCCTTCCTAACCAAAAAAAAAAAAAACGATTCTGGTGCCCTCCTTAGTGTTCCATCAATCCCTAAATGCCCTACATACAGACTTGCATGTACAATGTGGATGGCTCAGTTAATTAAAGTGGGAGGAAGAACTGCCCATGCAAAAAATTTCCCTTCCACTCTTCTCGTAAGCACAATATAAGATATCATTCTATAAAAAAAAATTCTCATGAGGTACATTCAGAAATAATGGATAACTCTCACATTCCCCTTTAATCGCTGCTCGCACTCTTTCCATCCATTCCTCTTTTTTTCTGTCACTCCCAGGATTCTTTTATGTCCCATCCTTACAAGTCAATCTCCCCCGCAAAATCAGGGCATTCATTCTGGACAAACCTGGTCATGTCTTCACCCACCCTCATACATTCATCTTCACTGTCCCCATCTCTCTCTCTCTCTCTCTCTCTCTCTCTCTCTCTCTCTCTCTCTCTCTCTCTCTCTCTCTCTCTAACCCCATTTTATGATTGCTCCTTGCAGGAATTTACATCCCGTTCTCTATTTTGATGGGGTCTTCAATATTTAGATTTCATTTTTCGTTCCTTTTTTGTGCCCTAGTTGTTACTCCTATTAGTGCATATCTAGAGAGGGCATCAGCTACTGTGTTAGCTTAGCTTCTATGTGGTGAAAACCCTTTATATTAAATTCTAACAATCTTTCAATCCATCTCGCTTGTCTAGATGACAAGTCCTTTTTATAAAATAAGTCACGTAAGGGGAGATGATCAATTTGCAACTCCATCGACTGACCTAATAAAAAGAACCGATGACTCTCTAGAACCTGAAGAATATCCAAACCTCTTGATTGAATGCCCTTTAACTCTTTTCTTCCCCATTTAATGCCCTGGAAGCAAAACAAATGGGTCACTCCCTACCTTTATCATCTGGTTGAAAAACTA
This sequence comes from Palaemon carinicauda, assembly GCF_036898095.1. Classification (NCBI taxonomy): domain Eukaryota; kingdom Metazoa; phylum Arthropoda; class Malacostraca; order Decapoda; family Palaemonidae; genus Palaemon; species Palaemon carinicauda. The sequence continues at coordinate 5,470,092 of NC_090728.1, forward strand.
CGCTACCAATAGCAAAGCTACTCACATCTGTTGTCACTAAAAACGGGCAATCAAATTTAGGAGATGCGAGTAAGTCATTGCTAGTTAAGGAAGCTTTCAAATGGTTAAAGGCCCTAACTTCTTGAACTCCCCAATGCATTACTTTTTGTTTCTTTAAGGTATCAAAGGGTCTCGTTATCTCACTAAAACCTTTTATGAATTTACGGTTATACCTAGCGAGCCCAAGGAACCCAGCTATTTCCTTAGGGGTATGTGGCCTGGGGAAATTTCTAATAGCTTTTTCTTTACTGGGGTAGGGTTGGATACCTTCTGGGGCTATTATGTGACCTAAAAAATCGACCTGTTTACAGAAAAATTGGCATTTTGACAACTTATTCTCATACCATTACGCAGCAATGCTTCTAAAACTTTATCAATGTTACTATTAAGTACTTCTGCCGTTTTCCCTGTAATTATGATATCGTCTAAATAAGCAAGAACATTATGGCCAATTAAGGGAGACAAACCACCATCAATACTCTAGAGAAATGCTTGGAGCCTTTTTAACAACAAAACAAAGAAAATTAAACTGAAATTGTTGACCGTTAGCTATAAATGCCGTTTTACATTTACTGTCTTCCTGAATGGGTATTTGATAGTATCCAGACTTCAAATCAATAGTTGTAAAGAACGTACTATCCCGTACCTTCACAAAAATTCTTTGATTGAGGGCAATGGAGATGCATTATCTTTAGTGACTGCATTCAACTTCTTATAATCAACACACAATATTTCCGAGCCATCCTTTTTCCTAACAGCTACAATTGGAGAATCCCAGGGAGATTTGCTCTCCTTGTTCCATTAATTACCGATTTCCCTTTGTATCTCTCCCTGGAAATGAATGGGTAAATTATAAGGCCGTGAATGATCGGCTTCGCCTGCCTAGTTTTAATGCTGAAGAGAAATCGATCAATCCTCCCAGGTGGCTCGTCTCCAATTGTAATTACATCGGAAAATTCATTAACAATGTCACTAACTACAGGCTGATATTCTGGCATAATCTTCTGAGTGCATTCGTGTGTGCAGGCTGGAGTTGTGGCTCCTAAGATCCCATTATTAGTCATTTCACATAACTCTAATTCAAATGCAGAATCACTTCCTAACACAACTCTTTTATTTGACAAATTAACTATCATTATATCAGCTCTGTTCTCTTTTATTTCTGATAAGCCCTCTAAGACTTCTTGCGTCCAATTGTCATGGGGTTTAACAATGACCTTGTTTCTTTAGGAAGAGGCTGACACGAGGTCACTGATATGCCCATAAGTGTCTGGGGTGACACCACTTCTCTTTCAGTTACATCTGTTACCTTCCCTAATCGTTTCTCCATGCCAGCACAAATACTTACTCTTTCATGACTTTCTATCGGCAAAATGGTAAGCAGCTCTTTTAGGAGAAGGACACTCCAAAATTAAACCATTATTCTTCAGTCTTGGGTAGTGCCATAGCCTCTGTACCATGGTCTTCCACTGTCTTGGGTTAGAGTTCTCTTGCTTGAGGGTACACTCGGCCACACTATTCTATCTTATTTTTTTTATCTTTTTTTTTTTTTAAATGGTGTGTTGGGCATGATTAATAGAAAGGCCATGGATGCCTGGTGGTTTATCAAGAGGTTGACTTTTCTTTTTTCAGATTTTTTCTCTTCTCAAAACCATCAGTACTGTCCTCCCTTCAGTTGAAGTGGCTATCCTGGGGGGTATTTAGCCTTGCATGGTGTATCGGCTCCTCCATGTTGACCAGTTTTTCCGACGTTTTAATATAGTCTATGGGTATCATCAATAACTTTATTTATAATTCTGTACATATTGTTTTTTTATAATTCTTGTTAATCTAGTTTTTAAGTATGATGTTTCTCTTTTATTTCTATTAATTCTTATGCTGTCTGGAGACATTGAGCGAAATCCGGGACCAGTACGTCCTAGATTTCGTTAATGTTGTCTTCTGTATTGCAATATTCGTGGTCTTCATGCAGATATCCCAGATCTTATAGTTGCGTCCAGACAGTATGATATTCTTTTTTGCTCAGAAACTTTGGTTTCTAATATGAGGCACTCATCTAAGCTCCTTATAACTGGTTTTAAGAAGCCAATAATGTTGAAACGTGATGCCATCCCTAGGGCCAGGGGAATGGCGGTTTATATTAGGACCGAGTACCCTGCTTCTCATAAGTTCTGCTATCGCTGTAGATGTGATGAGATTCAGGTATTAAAAGTTTGTGGCAGGCATAACAACTTTTATTTGTGTTTAATCTACCGGAATCGAGACATGGATGATTCTATCTTCGATTGTCTTCTTACCATTTTGGCTAAGATACAAGAAGATGATAGAAAGGCTTATTTTGTCTTTGTTGGTGATTTTAATGCTCACCATAGGGAGTGGTAAAGTTCTTTCTCTCCTACTGATTGCCATGGCTTAAGAGCTTTAGACTTTGCCTCTGAGCAAATCATAAATGAAGCTACTCACAGGTCTTGTAATTGCTTGGACCTCGTATACACTGACTCCCCTGGCGCTATAACTAGTAAGGTTGGTTCTCCAGTCGGGACATCTGATCATGCCTTAATTTCATTAGTAGTGAAGATTAAGCAGCCTGTCCCTGATATATCATACTCTTGTAAAATTTATATGAAATCCCAAGCAGACTGGAATGGGATTTTGCATGATCTTTTCTGCTTGAATTAGTCACAATTATATAATAGTGTAGATCCTGTAGTCCCTTTGAATGAGAAACTAGTCAACATAATTGATAGGCGTATCCCTTCTCGTGTGCTAAGGTAAAGAGTGAAGGACAAACCATTCTTCAATGATGATAGTAGACGTGCATATTTGGAGAAGCATAAGGCCTATTATCTTCGGAAGGGTAACAGATCAGATTTTACCTGGAACAACTATACTCAGCTTCGAGCTTTTCCTCAGAGAGTTTATGCCTCAATTGAAAAAGAGTACAATTTAACCATAAAAGAAAACCAGAACAACTCAGTAACATAAATGATGGTCTACTCTTAAATATGCAACTTTTGGTGTAGATGCAACAGTTCCTCCTTTACTTAAACCAGATGGCTCAGTCACTCACTGTCCAAAGGAAAAGGCAACTCTTTTGGCTGATGTTTTTGGCAGTAAACAGAGTAACGAAAAACTTGAACTTCCTCATTCCTGTTTTCCTGAAGCTAAACTTACTAGTTTAGCTTTTTGATCTCGTGAGATTAAAGCTCTGTTGATGGGCCTGGAAGCGTATGGAGGTGTAGACACAAATTGTATTTTTCCTTTGTTTTTTATAAAGACAGCAGATTTCTTAGCTCCAAAGTTATCTGTTATTTTGCGCAAGTTAGCAAGAAGAGAGCTTTTAGCACTTATTGGAGAATTGGTAATGATGCTCCTCTATGTAAATGTGTTTGTGGTAGCTCAAGTCCCACTGATTACCGCCCAATTTCCATAACTCCCATATTATCTAAAGTTTTTGAACGTCTTCTGGCAAAACGTCTTAATAGGTTCGCTGAAGGTAATCATCTACTCCCTAGTTTACAATTTGGTTTTCGTAAAAGCCTTGGAGCATGTGATGCTCTTCTTACAATCTACAATGCTGTACAGAAATTCCATGATTGTGGTCAGGAAGTTCGTATAATTAGCCTTGATTTTAGTGGTGCCTTAGACCGTGTTAATCATGAGGCCCTTGTTTTCAAACTCAACCAGTTGGGAGTGGGTTGGTCGTTTCTTAGCATTATTATTGATTTTCTAAGTAATAGAACTCAAAGAGTTGTGGTTGATGGGCACCATAGTGAGTATAGGAATGTGATATCCGGTGTTCAACAGGATAGTGTTCTTGGCTCAATATTTTTCATACTATATACACATGACATGTGCTTTGGCCTAGAAAACAAGCTTGTTGCGTATGCAGATGATGCTACTCTCTTTGCATCAATTCCATCCCCTGAATGTAGATCTGAGGTTGGTGAATCCCTTAATAGAGATTTAGCTAAAATTAGTGCATGGTGCAAATTATGGGATATGAAGCTGAATCCTAACAAAACTCAAAGTATGATTGTAAGTAGGTCAAGGATAGCGGCTCCTCAACATCCAGATCTCAGTATTGATAATGTTTCTGTAAATTTGTGTGACTCTTTTAAAATTTTACATGTGATTCTCGACAGCAAATTTACTTTTGATAAACGTATTAGGTCTGTGTCTTCTTCAATTGCACAAAAAATTGGCTTATTGAGAAAGTCTTACGAGATTTTCGGTGATCAATCTATTCTGAGGAAGTGTTTTAATTCTTTCATTCTACTTTATTTTGAGTATTGTTCTCCTGTCTGGTGTTCAGCTTCTGATTCTCATCTTAATTTGTTGGACAGAAACTTACGGTCTATTAAATTTCTTATTCCTGATCTAGATATTAATCTTTGGCACCGTCGTTCAATTAGTTCATTATGCATGTTACATAAGATTTTTCATAACTCTGACCATCCTTTACATTCAGACCTCCCTGGACAATTCTATCCTCTTCGTAATATTAGGCAGGCAGTTAATTCTAATAGCCAGGCCTTCTCCATCATGAGGCTCAATACTAGACAGTGTTCTAGAAGTTTTATTCCAGCTGTTACCAAGTTGTGGAATGATCTTCCTAATCGGGTAGTTGAATCAGTAGAACTTCAAAAGTTCAAAATTAGAGCAAATATTTTTATGTTGACCAGGCTGACATGAGTCTTTTTATTGTTTATATATGACATATCTGTTTTTGACGTTGTTAATAGTTTATATTGGACATATCGGTTTTGACGCTGTTACTGTTTTTAGAATGATATATTGTTAATAAATTCTCATCACTTATTTATTTCCTTATTTCCTTTCCTTACCGGGCTGTTTTTCCCTGTTGGAGCCCTTGGGCTAATAGCTTCTTGCTTTTCCAAGTAGGGTTGTAGCTTGGCTAGTAATAATAATAATAATAATAATAACTGTTATATGTTACAAATCTATAAGGAAGATAAACAACATAGGGGACATCACATTCCCTTAGAGTACACAACTGTTCACTAGAACTTCGTTTGATAAGACTCAACTTACATCAACTTTGCACTTCAGATGTTCATGAACAGACTAAAAATTACTTCTAATATAATACACACAATACCCTATAAAAGTATAACAAAAAGGAAGTAAAGAAGAAGAGTTACTATGATTAGTCTGAAACATAACAAAATAAAGGTTTCTTTAATACATAATAAACTCTCAAACATCATTGCTTCCACTTATAGTTTTGGATAGAGAAATAATTATCTTTCTCTCTCTCTCTCTCTCTCTCTCTCTCTCTCTCTCTCTCTCTCTCTCTCTCTCTCACACACACACACACACACAAATGTGAGACGTGTGTGTAATATAACTTTGTAAAACTTCTTTGTTTGTACAGTCACATTCATGAGTGACGGTTCCTAGTACTTTCATATGGTAAAGGCGATCTTTCAAAAGATCGTAGTGGATTACTTGTAATTATCTTAATGCGGGTATCCAAATTCCTCGATAAAAATATTTCCAGTTGTTCCTGGAAGAATGCAACATAATATAAAGGATATTTCTTTTTTGTATAAGATTTATTTTTTTTTTCTTCCAAAATTTCTTATTCTTATTATCTTGAGATTCCAATAGTCTCTTGAAATATGAAAGAAAGCTTTTGTATTATGTGTGAATTCCAGTAAATATATATTCCCAATCTCTAATTCAGTATTAAATGCCATTGTGATTGATATTTGCATTGATTAAAATCACAAGTGTTAGTGAATTATATTCATCATAAATAACCGAGTGGTGCAAACTCATAATTCAACTATCAGGGTGGAGATGAGTTCATTTCTAGTTTAAAGAACAGATTCCTGAATTTGACAGAAATGTGTACGGTGACTTGGAATAAACTTATAAATATCTTGATAGTTCCGTTGGTAGAGTCCTCGCAGATATGGTTTCGGCTGAGTGGCATGAGTTCGAATCTATGCCCAAACAGAAACTATTACCTTAAAGGAATTCCATTGGAAATATATTGACAAGGTAGAATTCGGTATTAAATGCCATTGTGGTTAATATTTACACTGTTTAAAATAATGAGTGATAGTAATATATATTCATCTTAATTAACCACGTGTTGCAAACTCACAATTGAGCTATTATGGTGGAGATGGGTTTATTTCATTTATAAAAGAAGAGATTCCTAAATTCGGCAGAAATATACACAGTGACATATAAAAAGTTTATATCTCTCTTGAAAGCTCCATTGGTAGAGTCCTCGCAGGCATGGTATCGGCTGAGTGGCACGAGTTAGAATATCTGCCCAGACAGAAGCTATTACATAAATGAATTCCAATCGATATATATTCCCAAGGTAGAATTTGGAATAAATATCATTGTGGTTGATACTTATACTGATTAAGATCAGGAGTGTTAGTGGTATATATTCATATTAAATACCACGTGTTGCAAACTCACAATACAGCTATCATAGTGGAGATGAATTTATATTAAGTCTACAGAAAAGATTCCAGAATTCTTCAGGAATATGTGCAGTAACTTGTAATAAACTTATATATCTCTTGATAGCTTAGTTGGTAGAGTCCTTCATAGGCATGGTTTCAGCTGAGTGGCACGAGTTCGAATCTCTGCTCAGCCAGAAGCTATTACCATAAATGAATTCTTGTGGATATGTTTTACCAAGGTAGAATTCGGTATTAAATGCCATTGTGGTCGACATTCTTATTGATTAAAATCAGGACTGTTGGTGATATATATTCTTTTTAAATATCCCAATGTTGCAAACTGACAATTCCACTATCAAGGTAGAGATTGGTTTATTTCAAGTCTGATGAACAGATTCCGGAATTCGACAGAAAATGTACGGTGACTTGTAATAAACTTGTTTCTCTTTTGATAGCTCAGTTGGTAAAGTCCTCACAGGCATGGTTTCAGCTGAGTGGTACGAGTTCGAATCTATGCCCAGCCAGAACCTATTACCATGAACAAATTCTGAAGGTGGAATTCGGTATTGAATGCCATTGTGGTTGATAATTTCATTGATTAAAATCACGAGTGTTAGTGACATATATTTATTTAAATAACCAGACGTTGCAAACTCATAATTCATATTATGTTGGAGATTGGTTTATTTCAAGTGTAAAGAGCATATTCCTGAACTCGACAAGAATAAGTACAGTGACTTATAATAAACTTATTTTTCTCTTGATAGCTCAGTTGGTAAATTCCACATTTCCAATCCATATATTAACACTTGTCCTACTATTGTGCTATAGATCCTGACTTTCAGGATGACTGACCTTTTCTTCTCACATACCACTCTACTATCTTTCTCCACTTCCCCCAGGCTATTTTTATCCTATTTTGAACTTCATTACACTCTCTGTTA
>NC_090728.1:5487526-5517526 GCF_036898095.1 Palaemon carinicauda
GAGAGAGAGAGAGAGAGAGAGAGAGAGAGAGAGAGAGAGAGAGAGAGAGAGAGAGAGAGAGAGAGAGAGAGAGTTGTATGTCTCTACAACTTAATATTTAACCATCAATCATTTCATTTGTCATAAAGTTCCGTCTCTTTAGATTTTTTAAATTTTACTTCAAATATTTTCACCCTTTTATACCCCCCCTCCTCTCTCTCTCTCTCTCTCTCTCTCTCTCTCTCTCTCTCTCTCTCTCTCTCTCTCTCTCTCTCTCTCTCTCTCAACAAATACTGCAATCCTAATAAATTTCAAGCAACACATCCAAAATAAAAGAAATTTCCGAGCGATACCAAAACACCTGAAAGTTTTTTGAGTGCCACAATACAGGACACTGACCACTTGTCTTTGCCACATCCACAGTTTCCCTAGGAACTCTTTCCTATTATTTCTAGTAGAGTTGTCATCTCGCAATTCTTAAGGAACCTGTTATTACGATACTAGTTTTCTTGGGGACTAACCAAACTGTTATTTCATTTTGTCTCGTGCTCAACTGGAAAATCAACGTATTTCTACAGGACCATCAACGTTTGCTACATTACTGCACTACCAACGTAAACCTAGCACTATAAATATCATTCTATTTAAATGTCAACATTTAGATATGCTGTTAACCAATATCTTACGTTGTAATTTTGAGAATTGGCAAATATACGTATTGTCATGTCAAACCTTTACATTTTGTCACTTATATTTTTAAGGAATAATGTATAGAATCCATTCAGTCAATGAAATTAATTAAATATGCTCATAATTTTCCTAATCTGCATAATAAGCGAAATTTTTAGAGGTTGAAATACTACACCCCTCTTCAGTTCCTTAGCTAATGAAGGGTTTATATCCACAGGATACTGAGTGATGAGATATGTAGAGAACTTACGGGGGCCATTTTACACCATCCTGAGCATCTAACAACGGTGACAGAACCTCACCACTCTTGACCGCGTCTATGGCATCTTGGCGATGCCTCGATATGTATATAAATCGAGAAGTGAAAACAGATACGTTAACTTCAGCCAACTCCTTATCAAGGCTGAACATCTTGTCGACCTCCGAGACCCACTGAAGCTTCTCATTCTAAGTCAATCTTCAATAGAAGCTTGACGTACTCAGCACGGGGAGCAAAGGCACAGGGAACAGGTTTTGTAGCCTGAGCAAGTATGATCTGAATAACAGGTAAAAGAAGGGAACGATTTAGAACTTCACTTTGGGAAGAGGAAACATCACACTTGATAGTTCTAGCATCAGAAGATGATGGTTTCTTATTGCTAGGCGAATCATGCCCCATACATGGTTTGTTGGAGGTAGGGGTTTGGTCCATGGTACTACGGGCTGCACTGACAGGTGTTAACTTTCTGAGATTCAGAAGAAAAAAAGTTGTGGTCTGTGTTCCTGTGTCAGGTGATCTTCAACATCGTCACTCAAAGCGACTTTCTCCTCAGCATCAGCAAGAGAACTGGTCCCTGCTTATTCCACAGTGGAGATCAACACCCGTATATGAGTTGATCTCTCTGGTACAGTGACGTAGCCATGATGAGGATACCCACGCCCACGGGTCACAGACGCTGGATTGCGGACGTGCGTTTCAGAAATAACTTGAACGTATGGGTTTGGCCAAACGAACGACATGTTTAATCAGGAATAAATTCCAAGTCCAAACACTCGTAAACACACGAATGTCACAGAAATGATCACCGAGCCTTACGGCAGATTTCAGTCAATTCTGGGTCGAGATAGCTGTTGGTATCCCTCAGATAATCGAGAAAGTTTGCAAAGGACCCACAAGTGGGTAGGGGTGTTGACATAATTCAAAGATGGCTCCTCTACGGAGAGAGAGAGAGAGAGAGAGAGAGAGAGAGAGAGAGAGAGAGAGAGAGAGATTTACGTCACTCAAGTTATGATGGCTATCTGCTTTCATATACATGCTATCTTTTCTTAATAACGAGTACTTGTCGAAAACAGGTACAAAATTATACTCCTGCAGAGAATAAAACAATCCGATGTACATTTTTATCTCGCCTTTAGAGAAACTGAGAATAAAAATTGAAGATGCATGTCATGAAGAGAAAAAAAATGCTTAACAATTTTTGTTTTTAGACCATCGTTAAGATGTCGGTACAATTTATTAATTATGCTGTATAGAATTTCATGTGCAAGCCAAAACCTTTTGGATGTATTAATCTCGGAGATAAAGTATATTTTCCGTGTAAGGAATTTCTCTAAGTAGCTCTCGATCACTTGCGTCTCAAGTAACAGAAAATGCAAGAAAGCAATTTTTGGAATATGTCATCGTATACACCCCAAAGGAAATACATGAACATTTGTCATTTCACATGGATATGTACATGCAAAGAAAAGGCGTATATTAAGATAGATAGGTTTAGAAAGTAAAGTTTCTGTTACTTTTAAAAGCTAACTTAAAATGTTTTTTTCAAAAGACTGAAAATTGCTTTACTAGCTGAACACTTCACGAGTTCACTATGTATTTGGTAATGATTTTATTTCAGAGAGCTTCTTCACTGTTATAGTTTGTAACTTATCTGGTACCACCGTATTTGGAACAATGGAAGAAATGCTATAAATAACCCTGTGCATATTTTGTGAATATTCTTATTATTTCTTGCTTTATACTTAGCCTACTCACAGCGAAAAAATTCTCTTTTTACTTATATGAAATCTCCATAATTTACTAATGATTCTTCATGTGGGAGCCAGGGTATACATTAGTATATGATACTCGTAAGTGTATTTCTTTAATTGGCATGTTCAAAATATAAACGCATACCTGTCGCCATATTTTCATTCCTCGTGATATTCTTCACATTTTCTTGAATCATATATATTTTCTCATAGTACTTCTATAACATTGCTTGCATTTTCACAAATCTCCTTTCCTCTCATTCTTAATAAGTGACCTGTTCTGAAGGTGGTTTTAATAGTAATAATTTCATCCAAAGATAATAGAGAATGGATCGGAAATTATCATTGGACAGCAATCATTTACATTGAGTCCTTAACTGCTTAAACTACGAAAATTGAGTAGAAGGAATTGTGCCTCAGGGTCATTATTCTTTTTACAGCAGAATTGACTCAATAAAATTATATCTGTAATAGTGATACCATAATTTACTATGAATGGTTACTTCATCATCTAATTCTTTCAAGCATAGACTCTCATTAGCTGTATTTCGCTCTAATATCTTCTCTCAACAGGTTTTGAGATTGCACCAGAGTTACTTATTCAAAAGTCTTAATAGTGCAAAAGAACAAAAAAAAAAACTACATTTGCTTTATTTTCATAACTTTTCCATCTCGTTGGTTTTCTATTTATCTCTCACCTACTAACGATCAGTGTAGGACAGCACCCATTCACTCATTGTTACTCAAAAACTTCTAATTCTGACCTAATGGCTCCATTTACCTTCCCACCTTTTTTGGCTCTTGAGTGAGAACTATGATTCCCTTTACATTGGACATTATTCCCACCAACGAATATCTTGTTGCTAGGTAAGTCTACATAAATATATAAGGTTAATCCATTCGTTCCAGAATTGACAGGGTATGTGCAGGGTGTCAGTGATGCTTAAAGTAAAAACTTAATTTTTCTTATGAACGTGTTTGTGTATGAATGTGTGTGTGCGCATGTGGAATTGAAAGAATTACATGAAAACAGTATTAAAGTAATAAATAATTATAATGCTATGGATATAGCTAATGTTTTCAGTATTTATATTTGCTACAGAATACAAGTTTAAGGGTCTTCAAAAGACGAGTTCAAACTTTATGTTAAATATAATTTATTTCAACGTTTCTGTTCAACCTCTTTTTGGAGGTTTCATAATAAGTGCATCCATAAATGAGAAAATTGAAATGTAGAGAAAATTTAAATGTAAATAGTTCATTATGATAGTTATAATGCAAAAAAAAAAAATATAGAAATGTAATTATTTGATCTTAAGCATATGATTCATACCATGATTGATAAAATACTTATCGTAAAGTCAATGGTCAATGACAATTAAACTCTTAATATAGGGAAATGTTAGGACGACATTGTGCAAATTTATCTGCAAGCATGGAATTTGGCACAGATGTAGGTTAGGCCATACTAAACTCATTTGTTGAGGGCGCCAAAGCCGATGATCACTAGGGCCGCCGTGCGGGCAAAATCCAATATGGCCGGCACTTCGTTTGTCATTTTACGATAACTTCATGACTAAATATCATACATCATCATGTAATGGCACTATATAGGGGTTTTAGACCTCAAGTAATCCGAATCTGAGCTCAAATTTTGCATAGTGCATCCCATATGCTCAGTATATTTGAAAATTTTCTTTAAAAGACAGATGTGAATAGTGATATTTCAGACTTTGCTGTTCAATTGTGGTTAATTTCCAATATATTTATTTCGTTTTCGTTTTCATACCTACCAAATAGAATCTTACACTATTTTGTCGTTAAAAGTTGATTCAAGACATCTTTAACCCCCTAAATAATCGTTTTAGTTTTCTCCTCACGTACGTGTGACGTGTGGGTGGTGATGAAATAGACATCGATGTGTGATATGTGAAAATGTTTAGTACCAACTGGCAGCTTTGTTGTCTCTGTCAATCTGACAAAGATGAACATTTAAAATCACCAAAGGAGGAAGGAATTTTAAGTCTCGAAAGATACCTAAATGGCTTCAAAGATATCAGTGCTGTTCCTTCTGGTATTGCAGTGTCGTTGAAACAACTCGACGATGGTTCGGGATTAGCAAACACGCTTCAATCGAATAATTACAAATACCACAAGACTTGCAGAAGCTACTGCAGTAGTTATTGTGTGGGGAGACTGCGTCAAAAGTAGGAAACCACTGCACAAGCTTCACCCAAAAAAATGTGAACGGGTGAGACTTCTCATGGAACAGGAAAAGGTAGAATATTCTGTGTCATCTGCGATGGAGATGACAAGACCAATTCATGCAAGGTAGATACTGATAAAGTTGATGCCAACCTTAAAAGCTGGGCGAAGTTAAATAATAATTTTCAGTTGATTGGAAAAGTGGTTGCACAAGCTGCCAAAGCCTATGCCAGTGACACTAACTAGCATGTTAAATGTTGCTTGCATCTTCGAGATTCTGGACATGCTGCACAAAGCCGAGCTTCCACAGGCCGTGCTCCACCTCCTTTTGACTCAGTTGCCATGGCACAAATAATAGCCAGTGTTGAGGATTCTGACCCAGTGTTTAATCTCTCCTCTCTTCGTCACTTATCGGATACTGTTGGAGGAACATGGGAGTCCATGTCTGGACACCAAGGAGCCACATTCAACATTATTTAAAGATCATCTTCTGGATCATCTTCCTGAATAGGTCAAATTTGCACAAGGGAAAGAAATATACATTTCTAATTCTACCAACGTTGCTGACTTAGTTACAAAATCCCATGATGCCCTGCTTAACCAGCATGACGCCTTATTGTTGATGCGGGCCACGGTGATTTTACGTAAGTTTTGTTTTATGAAGCAAAAATCATTCAATGGGTCATTTTTTGTCAGACTGCCTTACTGTTCCTGTACCAAAAGAGCTTCAGAGCTTCATGAATGTAATTTTTCAAGGTCCATCCATCCTGCGAGACCAAAGAAATAGTGAAATGGATAATCATGTACAAGGTAGGATAAGGATTGCATGCGACATTTCCCAGATTGTTATGGTACACACCATGTCACTAAGACAATCACCATATGACACAGAGTACAACATGAAACCCCATTTTTTTTGTACAAAGGCCTAAAAATGTATAGAGAAGCACGACTGAAGAAGCAGATTCAGAATGTCAGTGTCTCAAGATCGTGTGGTGCAGGTAAAATGAACTGTCGCACGAGCAGTATGCAAGCGTCATGCTGAGGATGAAGTTTTGTTGCCAACAAATATGAGAAGCAATGTATTTGTGATCTATGACATGAACAACTTAGATAGTCATAGTAAAATAAACTTTTCTCAGGATGAATATCATGGCAACGCTTTGAGTGCAACTAACCGTCTATCTTGGGTAAACCAGTGTGAACAGCGAGATCTTATTGAGCTTGACTTCTCTGATACATCTGTACCCCAACTTCCGGACTCATATGTTATTGTACAACCAGTAGAGCTACCTAACAAGCCTTTGTTTCTACCCAGAAAGTCCAATGGGCAACTTCGACCAACTAACAACTTCATAGACACGACCAAGGGGAAGGACGAAGCTTGGATGGAACGCGTTGCCACGGTGCTAGAACAGTACACAATTTCAGCTGACGAACTTATCACTTGGTCAGGGTACAAGTCTCGACTCTTGAGTGAAGACTCTTTGAAAACACCAGCAGAGATAGGGGTTTTGCCACTTTTTCCAGGAAAAGCAGCTAGTGTACCCATGATAAAGCATACAATGCACCTCACTATGCAATGTACATAGTTTCTGAATCCTGGCCAGACTAGTGTCCTTGGTACTGATCAGACAATTTATGCCATAACAAAACAACTGCAATGAACATTCCCAGATATTCTTGGAGAAATTAAGCTGGTTCTGATGCTCAGAGCTTTGCACATTGAAGAGAAGTTTCTTGAGATAATTGGAAAGCTACTAAGAGGATCCGGATGGGTGACAGCACTTTCTCAAGCATAGATTCTGACATCTGGATGCACAGAGTCAACCCTTGATGAGCATCACATCTACTGTACACGTCATGCGCACCAAGTATCTCTGATGTCTCTTCATCTCCTGAAGAACTGGGCATATTCAGCGAACTGTTCCGAGGTTCTCGAGGCACCACAGTCACAGGAAAATTAGGATGAACTCAAAAGAACAGAAAGCCCACAGTTCAATTATTGGTACACCATCATGGAGCTTGAGCTGCTGCTGTGCTGCTTTATCCGTTCTCTGGGTGAAGGGGATTTTCTTCTCTATGTCCAAGTATGTGATGAGCTTTGTACATGGTTTCACGTGACAGACCACACAAACTATGCGAGATGTCTGCCAGTACACATTCAGGATATGGTGCAGCTAGTTGAGAGTCACCCAGATGTACATGCAGAGTTTCTGAAAGGGAACTTTACCGTTCTAAGTTCAACGCATATTTTCAGCCTTATTGGGAACGATCAGTCTCATAAGCAGTAAAACAAGAGGCTTCAAGCTCATGGTGGGGCTGTTGGGCTGTACAAAAATCCTAAAGTGCTCATACTTTACATGCTGACAGGTCCAGATTGTTCCTAGTTTGTTGTAGAGTTTGAGAATGTTTTGGACACCCCGAGCTCAACCACTGCTCACCGTGAAGAAGCAGAGAGCTTGCAAGTAAAATACAGGAGATGTCCTGTCATTTGTTGAAAGTATCGAAGAGCTAGGAAATCCTTTTGTTGCCGGTTCTGAGCTTGTTGCGCTTGACACCTAAGAAGTCTTGGATCAAGAAGTTGTCACATTTCTCTGCCAAGTCCATGAACTGGCAAAGATCTTCATGAACAATATTTTGCACAAACACTCAACAAGGAAACTGTGACAGTGTTCAACATTATCCGATGTAACAACATCTTGACCTTTGCCAGTCGACCTGGCTTATCCAAGAAAGGCAACAAAGCAAGTGGTACACAGAAGTAAAACATGACTCTTATCACACAACTCTTCTGTCACTTCAATTACGACCAGATGCTGATTTGAAAGTGTTTTTTCGCATGGAAAATCAAAGGGAACGACCAAGTTTGGCTGACCATGGCTTACTTTGATCCGGCAGTAAGTCTGATATTCTGGAATGCATCCAAGCTCCAACTGGTCGATCATCTCAAGCTAGGCGTGCAATGATTATTATGCCCAACATGGCAGCAGTTATTCACATGGTTCGACCTACATCAGCAAAAATATTTGCCGAGTATGTTACAAAACATATGATCCCGTTCCTGAAATCACAGATAGATCCAGCAGTTTCCTGCATTGATACCATATGGGACACCTATCCAGAGGAGAGTTTTAGGTCCCTCACACATCAACGTCGTGGTACACATCCATGAACTTGGGTTGGATGTGGCAGAGCACAAATCCAAATACATGATTGGAACAGTGGATTCCTGAAGAACAACGACAACAAGAAGGAGTTTTTCATTTTCCATAGTGGGGAGTTAGTCAAGAATGACTGATGCGGGAAACTCTTGTTCAGTACCAAAGGCGAAAATGTTCTATCCAACAGAGAAGCCGACGTCTCAGCTCTTCAACTCTGTAATCATGCCGATGCCGATACAAGGATATTCCTTCATTTGGCACATGCAGCAGTCCAGGGCCAAAAGATAGCTATTGTTCGTACTGTTGCTAGTAATGTGGTGGTCCTTACCGTACACATCTTCTCAAGACTTAGTTTCTTGGAGCTCTGGGTGTTTTTTGGTAGTGGAAAAAATGTCTGTGACATCCCCATCCATGACATCATGACATCTGAGCTCACCTTGGACCTTCCAGATTCTTGCGTTGCCCCTTTTCCTTGCAATAACAGGATGTGACACGACATCACAGTTCCTTGGATGTGGTAAAAAAAAAAAATGCTTGAACATCTTGGCAAAACACTCCAGGACTCCCAGAAACACTGATGGCATTGACCAAACCTCCCCAACCTCGATTCTCTACACATGCAGAATCTGGAGCGATTTGTGGTCATCATGTACAGCAAGGGATGGGGTCTGACTAGGGTCAACGAAGCTAGATATCGTCTATTCACGTATTCACGAGTGTTAGGAAAACTCTGGAGAACACTACACCCACACAAGCAGCTTTGTTTGAACATCTCGAGCGGGCTCTGCATCAAGCAAGCCTCTACTGGAAACAGGGAACCGCAGGTCACCAGATTATTCCCAGTTTCACTGAATGGGGTTGACAAAAAGAAAACACTAGTGAATATCATCTTTGGCGCCCTCAAGAAATGGGTTCATTATGACATCATTTACATCTTCGCCAAATTTCACGCATGTAGATAAATCTGAACGATGTTCCTCCTAAGGGCCTGGACTTTAAAGGTATAGTCTTGGAAACACGAAGAATACGTAGGTGAGAGAGAGAGAGAGAGAGAGAGAGAGAGAGAGAGAGAGAGAGAGAGTTCCATCCACAGAAGATGCCCTTAAGCCACGTACGATATATAAACGGATGGTTAGATGGACATGTGACCAGCACCCTAAATAATTGACTGCCGAGTAACTGATACTGGCAGCTACGCTATATTTCATGTTCCCCTCTTCAACTACAATTAACCTGGTTGCATCATATAGCGAACTAAGGAATACTCGTCAAATGGCTGTACAGCCACAGCAGGCCATTTTTTATGTCATGATGGCTATAATGAGCGTACTAGCAGCCTACCTAGTTCTCATGAGCACGAATTTTATGTGATTGGCAAATCTTTATGTCCTTGAAGGAATGGATGATATGTGAGTGGTTTTGAATGGTCTATAGTGGCTTGAATATGCCAAGCATTTCAGTTCGTATACTCGCATTACTGGTGTCATATGTAAATGGCAACAACAACTTAGTTGGTCCAACCCTGTTGGGATGTCTAGTATTATGTAAGGCTTGGTATGAATCACATTTTATTAATGTAGGCCAAGTTCAGAAAAGCAGTTCTGCTTTGAGTTTTGTTTTTAACAGAAAATGTTTGAAATAACGTGACTTACACCAAGGAAATACTATATTCTCATAGTGGCCATTGTCTGGTCTAGGCCCAGGCCCTAGTTTAAACTGTACTCTTGGACTTGGGTAGAGTACACATATTACTCCAGCTCTTGTAATTTATACCTACAATCTATAATCTACTTTTTTTTTTTTTTTTTTTTTTTTTTTTTTTTTTGTAAACGCTTGATGAATATTTCCTTTCAGGAAAGTCTATACTTATGTGCCCATAAGAACAATGACGGGTACTCATCCCATATATTAAACCATATTTCTGATGGGCTGATGTGATGTAAACTATCAGCACTCAACAGACTTCAAGTCCTGTACAACGCTGGTTAGCCTCATCTTTTGCCGACGGGTTATACTAAATATTGTGAATGTTCACGGAAATTCAGTCACATTGATGCCTTCCCTTTTTTTTCCTTGGGCCGACAAAGGAAAATTAAAGACCACTCTTAAAAAAAAGGTGATGGAAGTATTTGAGTTCGTTTAAGTAAGGACTTTGAATGAAGATGTTCTTCCCCCATTATCCGCCTAAAGGAGCTTTTCCAGCAACAATACCTATATATTTAAAAAAAAAATTGATATTTACCATGTCCATCCGCATTCCCAATCTTAGCATTGATGTTTAATCACCCATAAATAGGAAGTTGAATATAATTATTTTTAATAAAATACAAAAAAACTGGTATTAATCTTATTCGAGAACATATTAAAAAGGATATAAAACTGTCCTGTATTTACGAAAGTGTTTCAATATTATTCTGATGGTACCCATTTTTGAAAAGGAATTATATATGTCCACCTTCAATGTTTACCTTCATCCAAGTTCCAGATTGAATAAGGTAACATTGTTATCCCAACAATACTCCTTTGAAATGACTTGTGCATATTACCACTGTGGTTCTTGTTCTCAAAATGAAAGATAATATATTCTATGAAGACTTTTTTCCTGATATAAAAAGTAAGTATAATCAGTTGATGTTTTGAGGGGACTAATATACATAATTTCAGAGAAAAACTCACCAAACTAAAAATAAAAGTTTTTTTTTCCAAATTGGGAACAAATTGGAAATGTTCTAAATTTGAACAATGTCCATAACAAGTAAATGAAAATATTTGACTATACGTTTAATGAATATATAAAAAAAAAGAAAAAAAATGGGCATGTTGCATTGGAAAGATATTTTATTATTTAAGCAGGATAGTTATTTGAAATATTTTGGAAACTAGAAACAAATAACATTATTTTGAGTTGACTGGATAGTAATAACAAAGGTTATGAAAAACCTTGATAATGTTAGAAAGGTTATTTTCTTATAAATCAATTTGTACATTCCTTTATGAGCATAATTTTTAATCATTATGGATACAAGTAAATGTTTTAAAATAAAACCTTTTGAATTAAAGTTTGCATTATGTTTTGTCTAGGATCGCTTCATGCAATTTGCAACAACTAAAACAACATCAACAATATATAAGATTAGGATAATAGTGGTAATCATTACGAGGTATGTATTTTTCATGGAGAGTGTGATATAGTGTAATTTGTTGAAGATGAAAATGAAAAATCATTATACAGTTAGTTTATTCCTTTTAGAGGTTGGAGCGTTTGATCTTCATCCCAGATCCAAATGACTATCCAGTTTATTATTCTAACCATAAAATTTTCGTTTCCATATTACGGTATTGTGCTGCAGGCTAAGTAAAATTAAGGGATAGGTAGATATCCAATGGGTTTTATATCAATAAAGTTTGTCTGACAGATGGAAATAAAATGTCGATGGAACAAATTCTCTACACCAATGCTACATTCGACTGAGATAAAACGAGTTAAGCACAATATATAACTCATTAGTTCATTGCTTATGTAAGTGGAATTAGGAACAGGTCAATGACTCTAGTAAACAAGTTTCTCTTCTTTTTTAAAACGTCAATTTTCTTCGAATGTTTATCTACATCTATTATCATTGTCGATGATTATCCTCGTAAGTTATCTCGAAAGCCATGAAGACTTCGAGGAAAACCAACCAAATGCTGAGGGGGAGAGAGAGAGAGAGAGAGAGAGAGAGAGAGAGAGAGAGAGAGAGAGAGAGAGAGAGAGACTTGAAAAAAGTATAAGCGGGGTAATAGGATTAAGAGAGAAAAAAACAAATGTGGATTAAAAAAGAGTAAAACGACTGTGAAAGAGGGAGGTGAATGCTAGAAGAGGACAAATATACGAAGGAACATGAGAGAAAGAGAGTAATAATAATAATAATAATAATAATAATAATAATAATAATAATAATAATACTTTATTTCCAAATAAATACATTGGGTATTATACATTATTTATATAGCAACATATAGAATAATGATTAGTGATATTGTGATTGCATTAAAATTTAACATTTACATGAGAAATGCTTCCATATAAATCTTTTGACTACCAACTAAAATACATTTGGTCTACTACTTGCATTAGTATGACTTTAAAGTAGCGAAAAAACAACTTAAAATGGTAAAACTCATTAAAATTCTATACTGTGTGCAAAATTACAGTAGACCCCATAAAACATTAAAAACTGATATTCACAAGTACATTAAAACCAATCCACAAATATGTAACTAAAATCTTGTAGAAGACATATATTTCCTGAGATTTGCTTTAAAAGTATCTATATTCGATGTTGTTTTCAATGACTCAGGTAGGATATTCCACATCGTTGGTCCTCGTACCGTAAAGCATCTACTTCCCAAGTCTGTGTTGGTTCTCGGTATATAAAGGTCATTATTCTGTCTCGTTCGTCTGTCCCTCCCAGTTCCAACTGTTATAAACGTAAAAAGCCAAGTTGGTTTTAAACTTCGCACAACTTTAAAAACTCCCACACAAATGTCGAATTTAATCCTTGTTTCAACATTTAACCATTCTAATTCATCTAAAATTGGTGATGCATGATCATATTTTTGGCCCTACCATCAACTACTTTTGCTGCAAAGTTTTGTACTTTTTGAACCCGTTGTAATTGTTGTTTAGTAGTACTTCCCCAAATCTTTAAACAATAATTTATTATGATCAGTGCATGAGACTGAACTACCATCGCCCTCATGTCAATATCTAGTCTGTCTTTAATTCTGTTCAAATATATTAAGGTTCCATTTACATTTCTACATATTTCAGAATACGTGTACATCAAAAAGCATATATTGGTCAAAATGAATGTCCAGATTTTTACGTGTACACTTCTTTCAATTAGATGGCCGTTAAAGTTTAGAACGGTATTTAATAGGATTTGTGTTATATATTGCCTTGTACCAATAAATAGGAATTTAGTTTTTGATTCATTTATATTTAAACCATTTAATTGAAAATATCACAGTCCTGCTTCTAATATAGCTTCTGCCTTTGTGATAAGAGTGGGTATATCGTTTACACTACCTGCAATTAAAAATTGACTATCGTCTGCATATTGTACGAGAAGATAGTCTTCTAGAAATTTTGCCATATCTTTGAAATAGTCCTGTAAGAAATCAGCCATATCATTGATGTGAATAAGAAAGAGCACGGGGCCTAAAATAAAGCCCTGGGGAACTCCAAAATGTACTTGCTTACGAGATGAGATAGTATTATCTAGTCTGAGTATTTGAAAACGATGTTGTAAATAGTTACTAAACCAAAAAGAATCTATTTTCATTTTCCTACACTTATTTAACAAAATATCGTGGCTAACGCTATCAAATGCCTTTGAAAGATCTAACAATATAAGTAAGTTTACCTTTTGCTGGTCAATATTTTTATAAATCCTTTCCGATAGCTTAAGTAATGCAATTTCAGTAGACAGATGAGGTCTAAATCCATATTGCGTAGAGGACAATAATTTATTTTGTTCAAGATATTCAAGTAATTGATTTGTTACTATTTTCTTTAATATTTTTGACTAAATAGGAAGAAGAGATATAGGTCGGTAGTTTTCAACGTTTTCTGGGTCGCCACTCTTGTAAAATGGTACAACATGTGGCAGCTTCCATCTATTGGGGTAAACACCAGTTATTATTGAGGTATTGATTATTATTGTTAATAAAAGGCTATTACAGGTAAGGCATCTCGAATGAAACGAAGGGGTATTCCATCTGATCCTACTGAATTTGTGTCATTTAAATTCTTTACTGTGAGAATAACTCTATTAACATCAACTGGCTGAGGTCTAAAAAAGCTAATCATATCTTCAGTTGATTCGTTATTTACCGGTATCTGGTTTCTGTCACTATCGTGAAAATTCTCTTGAGATTTTTCAAAAGCCGTCTTTCCAACGTTTGAAAAGTATTCATTAAATTCTTCAGCCTTTTCTATTATATTGTCACAATTGAATATATGGTTATTGACATTTGGGTTTGGAATCATTTCATGAACAATATTCCATTTATTACGTATATTTCCTTGACAATTACTGAATTTGTCTTTAAAATGTTTCGTTTTGTTTGTCTTAACTAGTACCTGTGTACGTTTCTTTTCATCTTTATACTGACGTCTCAATGTTTCGTTCATTCTATCCAACTTGTACCTTTTTTGAAGGGCATCTCTAACTCGCATCGCTTCTTTAGCATCGCTACTTATCCAGGGAGCTGGGGGCCGGGTAATTTCTCTAGTTACATATGGAGCACATTCATTTAGACTATCAATGAGAGTTCTGCTAAAAGTATCCTCTTGGGTATTTACACAGTCTGTTCCCATTAAGAGGTTAAAGACGGGACTCTTATTCAGCAAGTTGTCACGAAAAATGTTTGGATCATAATTTACCAGATTACGGTATGTCCTTACTATTGGGGAGTCTTTTTTGGCTTATAAATGTTAATTTTAGCTGTAATCATCTCATGGTCGGTAATTGAGCTAGAAATCACACAGGCATCTGAAACCATTTGTAGTCTGTTCGTAATTACAACGTCTAGTAATGCAGCAGAAGTGTCTGTTATCCTTGTCGGTTCCTTTATTAATTGGTGAAGGTTTAACTGATACAAAATTTTACTTAATCTATTATTGGGAACAAAAAAGGTCGTCATTTAAATCCCCAAGAATAAAAACAGGCTTCCTACGTAAACACATTTCTCTAAAGATATTTCTAATATATTCAAATGAAGAGGAAAGTGCTTTCGGATGTCGATATACATATCCTACAATAAATGACGGTAGTTTTTTTTGTTTTACAGCAATCCATATATCTTCTACTCCTTCCACTTTATCATTACTATTTCTAATGTTTGTTACTTTAAAATCATTTCGCACATAGATACATGATCCCCCACCTCTTCCATGATCACAACGATAAATAGTAAAGTCAGCTATGTGAACAAATTTATCCTGTAGAGTAGGCTCCAACCAGGTTTCACTTACACATAAAATGTCAATATTTCTTTATTGCATTAATAATTCCACTTCGTCGATGTGTGAGAACAGAGACTGGGCTTTTGCATGCTCGATAGTTAAGAGATTCCATGGAGCCATTTCTGTGTTCGTAGTATCCACGCAGATTTTTGCGACGCTGTCTTCTTGACCGTTATCTTATAGAGCCTGGCGGCGACAAAGACGCTGCTCGTGACCAAATCCGTGGCAGAGGTTACATCGAATTCTGTGGTTGTAGCGACAAGACGATTGATGGTGATTAAACTCGCCAGAATTATAGCATCCGGGACGTATGTTGTCTTGATTCTGGTTAGGTCTGTCTTTTTTCATATTATCATATCTTCGATTTCTTCGGTCGTTATTATGGTTCTGTTGTCTTTTAGATGGATTTTGTATTCCATCAAAGTGATATGCATGTACTGACTTCCAAGCATTACCTAATGGCTGATAAAGTTTTTTATTGTTTCGATGATTTTCCGGATTTTTAAGCAGCCATTCATTTGATCTTTTAATATTTTTCCAGTCGTTACATAAATTGAATTGATTACACTGTCGATGTATAGTTTCGAGTAATCTGATAGCACCATATCCATTTAGGAAGACCCTAGAGTTCTCGTCTCCTTGGTGATAACAGAGCTCGTCCACTTTTCCTGTTCCCAATTTAAAAGAGAGTCCGCATTTTATGACTGATACGCCATTATTGGAACTCCACTCAAGAAGCTCATTATTATGATAGTTTATGGTGTCTTCTAATTCATACGCTCGTAGGGTGAGCAAGATCTGGCATTTTTTTATCTCCATATTTTCATTGATACGTTTTAATTCTGTTATGAAAGTACCTATATTATCCAATATGTTGGATGAAGTTTCACATTCTAATATATCATGGATGCCACATACTAGGATGCATCTCGATGGGGTCCAGTCTAATTTTTCTGTTACCCAACTTGTAATGAGATCAATGTTAGCTCCATAGACTGTTCTTATGAAGGTATTCTCTCCTAAATCTGCCTTACGTATTTCCCGTAGATTCGTGTCACCCAGAAGAAGCGTTCCATTTTCTACGTGTCTAGGTTCTGACAAATGACTTTCCAGGGTATTTCTGTTTTCGTCTGTTTGTTCCAGAAAGAGAGAGAGAGAGAGAGAGAGAGAGAGAGAGAGAGAGAGAGAGAGAGAGAGAGAGAGAGAGAGAGAGAGAGATTGAAAAAAAGTATAAGAGCGATAGGACTAAGAGAGAGGGAAATAAAAGTGGGTTGAAAGAAAAAAGTTTAAAAAGATCATGAAAGAGAGTTGAATGAAAGAAAAGGACACATATTGGAAGAAATATATATATATTTATATATATATATATATATATATATATATATATATATATATATATATATATATATATATATATATATATATAAATATATATATATATATATATATATATATATATATATATATATATATATATATATATATATATATATATATATATATATATATATACAGAGAGAGAGAGAGAGAGAGAGAGAGAGAGAGAGAGAGAGAGAGAGAGAGAGAGAGATTGGAAAAAAAGTTTAAGCTCAGTAGTAGGACTGAAAGAGGGAATAATGGGTAAAAAAAATATAACGATTTTGAACGAGTGAGGTAAATGAGAGAAGAGGTCAAATATGGGAAGAATATGAAAGAGAGAGAGAGAGAGAGAGAGAGAGAGAGAGAGAGAGAGAGAGAGAGAGAGAGAGAGAGAGAGAGAGAGAGCCTTATCATATTGCATTATTCTATGTTTGGGTTCCCCCAGGTCCCTCAGTGTAAGGCACATCGTATATCCAGAGAGTTGCTAATGCATCTTCCGGTGTATTTTACATCTTCCAGTCTTGAAAGGTCTGGGATGCATCCTAGGTATTTATTGAGCTTATTCTTAAACACATTTACGCTCCCTCCTGATATGTTTCTTAGATGAGCTGGCAGCGCATTAAATAGTAGCTGCATTATCGATGCTGGTGCGTAGTGGATTAATGTCCTGTGCGCCTTCCTTATTTTTCCTGGTATAGTTTTTGGCACTATTAACCTACCTTGGCTTGTTCTTTCTGATATTTTTAGCTCCATGGTGTTTTCAGGAATTCCTTCTATTTGCTTCTATGCTTGTATTAACATGTAGCATTCTCTTCTCCTTTATAGACTGTATAGTTTAAAAAATTGCAATTTTTCCCAGTAGTCAAGATCCTTAACTTCTAATCTAGCAGAATAGGATCTTTGTACACTTTTTATTTGTGCAAAATCCTTTTGGTAGTGTTGGTACCATATCATATTGCAGTACTCGAGTTTACTACGTACATAAATTTCGTAATGCATAATCATGTGTTCACCTTTTTTTTTTTTTAAGTGTCTGAATAACCTTCCCATTTTCGCTTTACATATAGCCAACAGTGTTGTTATTTGGTCGTTGCATAACATATTCCTATTCAACATTACACCAAGGTCTTTAATTGCTTCCTTGTTTGTGATTGTCTCGTTATTAGGTCCCTTGTATGCATATACCATTTCTTCAGTTTCCAAAATTTATTGATTCGAATTTATCCGAGTTAAACACCTTTCTGTTTATCTTCGCCCGTTCATATATTTTGCTTAGATCTCTTTATAGTGAGTTCCTATCTTCATCACAAGTAATTTCTCTATTTATCCTTGTGTCATCGGCGAAACTTCCCACTACAGAGTTTTTAACATCACGGTCTATGTCTGAGATCATAATAACATACAGCGGTGCAGCTAATACCATACCCTGTGGCACGCCGGATATTACCTGATATTCATCTGACTTCTCGCCATTTGTAACCACTATGTTTTCTGTTTTGCAGGAATTCTTTTGCCCATTTTTCTATCTTTCCCAAAATATTATGCTTTCTCATTTTTTTTTTCTCTAATATATCATGGTCTACTTTGTCAAAGGCTTTTGCAAAATCTAAATAGATCACATCTGTGTCTTTTTCATTTGTCATATTTTTGTATATGTTTTCATAGTCTGCTATCAGTTGGGTTTGTGTACTTTTTTCCGGGCACAAAACCGTGTTGACCTATATTTAACACAATATTTATAACCAAATGATTCATTATTTTCTTTTTTATTACCCTCTCATACATTTTCGAAATATGTGATGTTAGACTAATAGGTCTATAATTGCTTGCCTCTAGTCTTGATCCACTTTTTAAAATACAGTAGGGGTTATATACGCTAATTTATGTTTAACATATATCTCGCTCATATCTACATTTTGTCTTAGCAGTATTGCAAGCGGCTTCGCGATAGTGTGTGCAGTTTTTTCTAACAAAATTGCTGGAACTCCATCTGGTCTGGTTGCCGATCCATTTTTAATTTCATTTATAGCCTTGACAATATCTGCTTCATTAATATCTATATCCGTTAGATATTCAACATTTTCTTCTCTCATTTCTATTTCATTATTCTCACTTGCAATTCTTGGCGTGAACCCAATCTTATATATTTCTGCTAATATGTTGCATATTTCCTTTTTTTTATTCGTTAACCGTCCTTCAATTCTTAGAGGGCCTCTTTCCAATTTCCCTTTATTCATCCTCTATGCATAGGAGTAAAGTACTTTGGGTTATTTTTTTTTTTTTTTTTTTTTGATATTTTGAAGTGTCCTTTCTTCTAAGTACCCTTTTTAATTTTCTTTCGATTGTATAATCTTTTGTTCTCCATTTTCTATCTTACTTTTTATTTCCATCATTTTCCAGACAGTTTTTTCTTTTACAAGAATTTTCTTCCACTTTCTAATTTTCTGAAATAAGATCCTTCTGTCTCTCGGTATGCATGTCTGTTGTTTATTGTGTTTTTTTTCCGTACATATTTTTCAACAATTTTCTCCAGTATTTTGTACAGTATGTCCGTATTTATTTGTATATTATCACTTACGAATACATTTTTCCATTCTTTGTTCAGTTCTTCATTTATTTCTGACCATTTTATGTTCTTACTATAAAAATTATATTTTCCATATCCTTCCCATCGTTTTGTGCTTAGATTATCTCTGCGATCACTTGCTTTGGAATGGACAATTAATTCTATGACATTGTGATCTGAAATTCCTGTGTTATACACTATTATTTCTTCAACATAATTCACCTCAATCACAAATACTAAATCTAGGACACTTTCCTTTCTTGTTGAAATATGGTCTATTTGTTGCATATTATGTTCGAATAGCATATCTTGAAGCTTTTCAAATTGCCTCTTATCTTCTGCGCTACTATTACTCTCTTATATGTATATATGCAACCACTTTCTTCTATCCGTTCTTTCCAATCCACGAAAGTAAAGTTAAAATATCCGGATAGGAATATATTCCAGTCTTTAAGGTTTCTACATATATCATCTATTTTTTCTATTATTATGTCAAACTCCTTAGTATTTGGGGGTCTGTAAACTACAATATTCACTAGTTTTTCAAATTCAAAATCTACCACATTTAACTCACATTCTGTGTTGCTGTATTTTTCACAGACTTTTCCTTGATTTATGTCTCTTCCATATATTGCAGATCCCCCTTGATTCCTTTTTTTTTCTGTCTGATCTATAAGTTTGGAAACCCCTTATCTGATCATCACTGCCAGTCCCTTGGGAATACCATGTTTCACTTATATTTAAAATATCCATTTTTTCAATTTAGGTTAGTTCTAAGAACTCTATTTTCCTTTTAGAGTTACTCGTGACTAAACCCTGTGCATTCATCACTATTATGGTTTGTGTTTCATCTCCATTATTTGATATTGGTAATAATATGGATTTTCCCATGCTTCCTTCCTGTTCTGATATGATTTTCCTTTCTTCATATCCAGGAATTTTGCCATTAAAAAATCAAACTTTTCTAATAAATTTGCTCTTTCGCCTTCATATTTATTTTTGTGTGTATACCTGCAATTATCCCCATATCTGCACCCACCCCTGGCATTATAGATGCATTCTTTACAGTTGGGCTCTAGTTGTGCATATTTGGGCTGAAAGGCATCATATCTTGAGGCCTTTTGTGCATAGTGCGGTATATACTCAGCTTGTTTTTTTTGTTTCCTTTTTTGTTCCATTTTTGCTTTCATTTTTCTTTTCTGTTTGCTGAGTTTTATTACTTTCATTCATAATTGCAGGATGCATATATCGACTTTTTGGTTGAATTTGCATCCTTTTCCTTGTTTTAGGTTTTTGCATATTTTTGGATGGAGATCTCTGCATTCGTATCCATATCCGTCTTAATACGCACATTTACCAAACATTTCATTATTATGGCATATCTTTGGATGCTTGTAGTAGCCTCTTTCGCCAAATCTGCCATTCCCTCTTTTCAGCAAATTGCAGATTATATCTTTTTTTTTTTTTCCTGCTCTTCCATAATAGTATGTAGGTCCGGGTAGAGTCTCTTGAGTCTATCATTTGTTTCCTTCTGATAATTTATTTCTTTGTAGGTATGTTGTTGGATGGCATCACAAGTTATATCAATGATTTCCTCTGCATCCTTACACATAACCTGTTCATTTTTTTCTTCTTCTTCTTCTTCTTCTTCTTCTTCTCCTTCTTCTTCTTCTTCTTCTTCTTCTTCTTCTTCTTCTTCTTCTTCTTCTTCTTCAACTATTTGCAGATTCAGTCTCGGCTTAGTTATATTTTCTATCCAGAATACCTTTGTGTCTCTACTTTTTATTTTTTGCTGTATTTCAACAAATATGGGGTGCTTTGGTACAAGACATGCATCACATTTTCTGATCAGTTTTTGAGGATTAATAATGGAATACTATATCTTATATGTATTGCACCATTTTGGCATTCTTTTTCCTAATGCAGAGAGAGAGAGAGAGAGAGAGAGAGAGAGAGAGAGAGAGAGAGAGAGAGAGAGAGAGAGAGAGAGAGAGAGAGAGAGAAAGTATAAGCGGAGTAATAGGACTGGCAGAGGGAAAAATAAAGGTGGGTTGAAAAAAAAGTGTAACGATTATGAAAGAGAGATGTATATGAGAGAAGTGAACAAATATAGGAAGGAATATGAGAGAGAGAGAGAGAGAGAGAGAGAGAGAGGAGAGAGAGAGAGAGAGAGAGAGAGAGAGAGAGAGAGAGAGAGAGAGGTATAAGCGGACTAATAAGACTAAGGGAGTGAAAAATAAAGGTGGGTTGAAAAAAAAGAGTAAAATTAATATGAAAGCCAGAAGTAAATGAGAGAAGAGGACCAATATAGGAATTAGTATGAGAGAGAGAGAGAGAGAGAGAGAGAGAGAGAGAGAGAGAGAGGAGAGAGAGAGAGAGAGAGAGAGAGAGAGAAAAAAAAAATAAGCGAAGTAATATGACTAAGAGAGACAGAAATAAAGGTGTGTTGAAAAAAAGGAGTAAAACGATTATAAAAAAGAGGAAAATAATAGAAGAGGACAAATGTAAGGAGGAATTTGAGAGAGAGAGAGAGAGAGGAGAGAGAGAGAGAGAGAGAGAGAGAGAGAGAGAGAGAGAGAGAGCCTGAATAAAGTATAAGCCGAGTAATAGGACTGAGAGAGAGAGAAAAAAGTGTAAATGGGTAAGGGGTTGGAGGTGAAGTAGATAGGGGACAGTATCCCATGGCAGTGAGAGGAAGAGTATAAAAATGTATGGATACCGAAAAAGAAAATAATATGGAGCCATCGAGTAACTCGATATAGCCTCACCCAAACCTTTGATTTTGATGAATATACAAATCTGACTTATCAGTGTACATACAGATAGTTATGTACTTTGGATGCTGTCCTCCAGAAGAGCTGTGAGGGCTGATAGGATTTGGGGACACCGTCGTAAAGGAAAACTAACTGGTCATGATATCTGGTTAAATCGAAAGTGGACTAAAGGTTAAGATAACTTTAATAATCGATCAATCAACCTAATTATGTTATTCTAACATTTATTCATTATTTGTGAAATAAATTGATACGCTAATATAGCAGTTGCTATCAGAATCTAATGCCATTTGTCACTTACGTAAAGACAATAACGTATCAACCTATTTTTCCATCAATAAAAAAGACTATAATAGGTAAAAATTTCAAGAATTTGGAATCCTTAACTGTCTTCAACCTGGGGTTGTAGAAAACATTGTTAATAACCTTTGGGAAATTGCTCTCAACTTTTTTTATAATGAAAAGAGTTCATGCATAAAACTATAGTTATATATATATATATATATATAATATATATATATATATATATATATATATATATATATATATATATATATATATATATATATATATATATATATATATATAATATCGAGGCTTATTTGTTTGATATAAGGATAAAAAATCCAGTTTACCAATTCTTCAAAGACTTTCCTTTCACAACACTGAACGCTATATTCTTATCTTGATTGAAGAGAAATCTTAAAACATATATTTTACTTGCAAAAAAAAGAGAGCTAATATTGGTTCATTCGTAGGCTGCAAATTATATATGCAAATATACATCTCGGCTACTCTCTCTCTCTCTCTCTCTCTCTCTCTCTCTCTCTCTCTCTCTCTCTCTCTCTCTCTCTCTCTGTGTGTGTTCATTTGGGAGCAAAATCATATTAAATTAGTATTTAGTTATAATATTTACTATTGGAGTCAAGAATTTCGTTCACAGTATCACCCCGATTTTATTAATTCAGTAATTACAGAGGATTCCATTTAAACGTAAAGTCTCAAATATCAATTAGATATCTCCCATTAATCAATGTGAATTTTTAATTGCTGTTATTCTTGAACCATTTTAAGTGACCAGACTACTAGCCAGTTATACAGTGTTTTTTTTTTCTTTCTTTCTTGTAGCGGGAAGCACTTATCCTTAAGGACAAGTATTATGAGAAAGAAATTTGACCACAGTTTTTTTTTTTTTTTTAAGTATTATAATTTTGAAGAAATTTGTTGCACGGAATGCTATTTGATACTTAACATTCATCATCTATGATAAAACTGAAAATTCTACACTATACTCTTCTTAGCAGCATCAATAACATTTTTTCATTTAAGAAATTATTAGCAATGGAATACGTACTGACTCAAAAGGAACAGAAATTTGGAGAAAATTATTTATGATTCAATATTAAGGTCAGAAGAAGATTGAAGATAGCCATTTGCTCTAGGATCATCATCATCCTCTTCTCCTACGTCTAAAGACGCAAAGGACCTCGGTTAGATTACGTAAATCGTCTCTATCTTGAGGTTTTAATTCAAAGCTTCTCCAGTCATCATCTACTTCACGCTTCCTAGTCCTAAGCCATATAGGTTATTATTATTATTATTATTATTATTATTATTATTATTATCATTATTATTATTATTATTATTATTATTATTATTATTATTATTAGAGCAACTGCGTAGAACGACAAGGTTTAGAAATATCATCCACTTGATACTCACTAATAACAGGAATGGCAACATTTTCTGGTGCCACTCACTTGCCTCTCTCTTCCATTTTAACGCACGCGCACATTATAAATAAATGACCATATATATATATATATATATATATATATATATATATATATATATATATATATATATATAATATATATATATATATATATATATATAATGCGTGTGTGCTTTTGAGAATATCACGTTTGAAATCAATACATATTTTATTAATGGCATCCAAAAGTCTTAGAAAACCTACAAGAGGCAAAACAAAACTCCAAAATTTTCATAAATCGACGAAAACTAAGCATATGGTTTTCTCTAAATATCTGGGGCCGCCATGTTCTTCAAACTACCTTTTCGTGACTCTTCTTCATGGCTTCAATAGTTAAATATCCTCCCAATGGAAACAGAAATGTTTCAACAAATATTTTTCCCTCGTTAGTACCCAGTTGGAAGTGAATGTAAAATATCATTTCATTTGAAGCCAGGTTCAGACATGTTTAATGATATGAATTTATTTGACATCTAAAGAGGTCTACTTCTATACGTCATTGCTAAGTTTCCAGTCCAGATCATCGTTGAAATAACATAATCTTTCTTGCCTCAAACTTTTATCAAGAAAATCCTGCCACTGACTACTAACAAGAAATTGAAGCAAATTTTACTTAGTCCCAATCTAAAAATGTTCTATATCTATAGTATAATGTATAACTAATTCAAGTTGAATTTTAATATATAGGTCAGGTCAGGTTGGTATGACCCTAAACAATACATATTCGTATTTGTATATATATATATATATATATATATATATATATATATATATATATATATATATGTGTGTGTGTGTGTGTGTGTGTGTGTGTGTGTGTGTGTGTACTCTACAGTATATAGGAATCTTTGTATTTAAGCACTTCAGCTTCATTATAGATAATAATTATGGTTTCAGGAGTTTTCGTTTTTTCTCTCAAATATATCCAACATATATTACTTTTGCTTGACTATTTATGCATTTATCTGGATTAAAAAGAAACCGGGTGAGATTATTTATATTGAAGTTAGCTTAAATTTCCGTCTCCTCGTGAACGAAGGACATCGTTCCAGAATAAGTACTTTAAAGTACTTTTTTTAAGAAAAAGGTTCCTTTTCTCAACGACAGATTATCAATAATCCTTTGCAATGCAATTTCTTTTCATAAAACTTTATCAAGGTCTTCAATTTTTGGAGGAAGGTAAGATAGAAAAGTCTTATGGTTTAATACGAGGCTCAGTCCGTTGCAATTAAGGCTTTAACAATCCATTAGGAAAGTATTTAATGTGAGGATTTGTCCCATGCATTGACATATATTCTCTCTCTCTCTCTCTCTCTCTCTCTCTCTCTCTCTCTCTCTCTCTCTCTCTCTCTCAAATTATAATCTGAGTAAACGTCGCCAAAAAAAGCTTTGGTGACTATTCATGCATAGCCAATGAAAATTATCAACATCTAACTTTTTTTCAATTCATGGATTGTTGGTCGATATTGTTAAGGAATTTACAATGTTTAGTATAATCAGATTACGATTCCAAATCTCCTTCAATGAACATTCTCGTGGTATGCTAGGTAACACATGAGTTTGTGCAAATATTTCTGGATATGAAAGCGGAAGTAATTCTGATTAGAAAATGTTCTATCGACCTGTATCAGAGGTTATATTTCTGCAACAAGAGACCATGTTTGGTCGCAAGTATAAGGCTATCTTCCGGAACAACTAACTGGGGCATATGGTGTAGGCCTACATACTGGATGACAGAGTAGTTAAGGATTCGGAAAGCGGGATCGAGCGAAGCTTGGCAGGCCTATTAATGGCCTTTTGATCATGATTTCAGAGCATTGAAACATTAATACATCTAATCTAGTATGTCACTTGTGAACAGGTATCATGGAATCTCATTCGACTATTATCTTATTGTGGCACTGCAAAGGAAAACAAGAAAAGAAGATATTTTGCATAATGGCACCATTATAAACTCCTTTAATAATTGTATACGCATAGAATAACTTTGGTAGATAGGAAAAAATTACATTTTAAACAAGGTTACTCATTTATTTATTTACTATTTTTGTGGGGGGGGGGGTGTAGAAAAATTAGCTTTCTTTCTTGCCTTTCAACCTCTGATTGATATCCCATGAGTACTTTTGATGATGATAGTATCGTATCTAATACATTCTCTCAACGGGTATGGACGTGTGGACGTGTGTTTCAATGCTCTGTATCAAATCTGGCTTTAAACGGAATCATTGTGTATCTCGTTGTTTATACTATGAAAAATCTCTTTGTGGGTGTTTGCTAGTATTGATATTAGTGAAATATAGTGCTAAAAATCAGTGGTTTCCTTTTATGTGAGGTCTGTAGTGAAATGCCTGACCCAGCATTTTTGTGTTGGGGCGGGGCTACTTGAAAAGTCATTGAAAAACGACTTAATATGCCCTTCTCTAGAAAACGAATAGTAAAACTTAATCCCGTGAAGGATTTCGATCTATTTGTGACTGAAATCGACACGGTACTCCAAGGAAAAGAGGAAAATATAATGGCAGCAGCTTATGAAGAATGTGATGACCTAGGCAATCATGGCATGTGTGGGCACTGTGAGTCCTATGTCGCTGATGGGATACAATGCGATGAATGCCGAAGATGGTACCATGATGAAGAAGCTTGCTCTAATTTAAGGGATGGTACAAGTACTCTTTTAAAAAGCAGGAACATCATTTATGAATGTCCAAGATGTGTCGAGACTGCAAATCCCAATGGTTCATGGGCCAGGCAATCAAGGGATGACATGATGAGACTAAGCATCAACATAGAAGAGATGAAGGTAAATGTACAACAACAGATGTCTGGTTTTATGGATATGATAATTGCTCAATACACTGATATGCGTCAAGAAATTGTTGAGCTGAAAGAGAAACTTATGGAATACGAACAAGAGAATGTGACCAAGACTACATATGCAAGTAAGTTGAAATCAAGAAACACTTTGGTTATAAAATCTACGGAGGGAAATAAGAAGGCTTCAGATATCAAGAAAACTATCATGAAGAAGATAACCACGAATGTCGAACAGGTCAAAACCTCTAAACAAGGCCACTTGGTAGTTAATTTTGCGGATAAAACTGGGTTAGAAAAGGCTAAAAATTACTTAGAAGATGTCAAGAATGACATTAAGGTAGAAGTAGATAAAAAGGATCTACTTAAACCGAAGATCAAGGTCTGCAATATTGATGAAAATGAAGATGATATAATTGCCAGTATAATGGAGAAGAATGAATGGTTGAATGATATATGTGAAAATGAAGAAGACTTTAAATTGATCAGGAAGTTTAAATCAAGACAAAGCGGTAAATTACACGTCATTATAAAGTGTAGTCCAACTATCAGGAAAGTCTTCCGTAAAAGGGATGATAGAGTATATACCACGCTTGGAGGATGCTGTAAAATTTATGATTCCTACAATGTATTTCAGTGTTATAAATGCCAGGAATTTGGTCATACTGCCGAAAATTGTAGCAAGACTCAGGTATGTGCCAAGTGTAGCTAGGATCATCGAACCACGGATTGTACTGTAAATACGTTAAAGTGTCATAACTGCACAGTGAGGAATTACAATGATACGAATCATAAGACATATGACGATAACTGTAAAGTATACAAGGAGGAGCTTACCAGGATAAAAAATAGAACCGATCATGGAGTCTAGCCCATTGGTTAAGTGTGGTCTGATAAAAATTCAATCGGTGGGGAATAAAACCATAAAGATTAGAAATCTTATTAACGAAATGGAATTAGATTTATGCTTATTAACGGAAACTTGGTTGCAGGGAAATATTAGTGATAACTCAAAGATTCAGGAGATGACGCCTGTCAAAAACCTTCTCTAGGGTTTCTATCATGAATGAAATAGTACTTGAAACGTTTGAATATATCTGTTTAAAACTGACAAGAAACAATAAGGTATTGAATATAATATCATTATATAGACCACCAGGGAGTAATATGACGAAATTCATTGAAGAATTTAGTATTCTTGTGGGTGTGGTGGACGATATTAAAAATACATTAATTGGTGGAGACTTCAACTGTTGGGTAGATGATGAAAATGATAATAAGGCTAAAGAACTCAAGGAAGTATTTGAGATGTTTAATTTAATAAACAGTGTTTTGGTATCAACGTCAGTAGGTGGTCATACACTCGACTTGGTCATATGTGGAAAAGACTCAGACCTAATAAAAAACCTTGAAGTGGAACCAGACTTTGAGATCTCAAAAACACATAAACTCATCACCTTTAATGTTAATATAAATTGCACCAGAGTATTGAAAAAATGGATCACATATAGGGAACGGGAAAATTTTGATGCTGAGAATTTTATTGAAGCTAGTGTAGCGCAAATGTCTTGTGTGAACACACAATGTGAACATATGGTAGACATTGAATGTGTTGGGTGCTATACCAAGAAATACAACGACAATTTTGGAAAAATGTACGATACCATGTGTCCCATAAAGAACAAACAAATAGTGGTACGCGAAAATGTTAGACGGTATAATAGTGAGCTATTAAAGGCAAAAAGACACAGACGTAAGATGGAAGGTAGATGGAAAAGAGCCAAATCCTTACAAGCCAGAAATCTATATAATAAGGCCAGAAATGACTATAACATCCGGTTAGAAAAAAACAAAAAGAAAATTCTACAACGGCGAATGTAAAAAAACCAATAACATGAAGGACTTTCACAAAAATCTTGATGATTTGATGGGATTAAAGAAAAAATATGTCTTGCCTGACAATGTTTGTGCAGAGAGTTTTGCTATATTCTTTAATGAAAAAATTGATAAAATCTATAGAGGTTTCCCCCAAAATTACTTGGAAGGACAGTCAGCTATGCCAGTGAAGGAGGGAAAGAAGTTACTAAAATTTAAGGAAATAAATATGTGCGACTTGTTAAAGGTTATGAGAGAGATGAAGAATACATATTGTGGAAACGACCCCTTCCCAAACAGTTCAATAAGTGAAGCTCCAAACAAGCAAGTTGTATATGATATTTACCTGAACATAATTAACCTAAGTATATCACAATCCTGTTTTCCTAGCTGTGAAAAAACTGCGTTGATCAAACCAATTTACAAAGGGAAAGGTGATGTAAACGAGCTAAATTCATATAGGCCCATTTCAAATTTATCCTACATGTCAAAGCTTATTGAAAAAGTCATAAGTGAGCAATTATGGGCGCATATTGACGAGTTAGAGGTATTCCCGGAAAATCAATCCGCCTACAGAGCTAATCATTCTACATAAACTACTTTGTGCTCAATAATGAATGATATGATAGGTCTTCTTGATGGGGGAAAGTGTGGAATTTTGATTATGTTAGATCTTAGTGCTGCTTTTGACACTGTTGTGCACGAGTACTTACTTGACGACTTAAAGTCTATTGGAGTGACTGAGGAAGCACTGAAATTTTTGCGAAGTAACTTTGTGAACAGGAAGACTATTGTAGAAGTTTCTGGAAACCGATCCAATGAGAGAATTCTTATGAAGGGTGTACCACAGGGTAGTGTTCTGGGCCCTATCTTGTTTAACATATATACTATCGAGCTATCACACATCTTGAAAAAACAAAAAGTGGGTTTTAAACTATATGCAGATGATACTCAGTTTTACCTCTCAATTTCAACAACACAAGATACAGAGAAGAAAATTGATGAGATAATGACTGAAATAAAAACATGGATGCAAAGGAAAAAGCTTAAATTAAATGATGATAAAACAGAATGTATGTTCTTTGGCACAAAGGTGGCTTTGAAGAATTACCAGTTAATTCAAAGTATAAAAATTGGTGATGCTGATGTTGGGATTGTGCCTGTTGTGAAAAATTTGGGTGTACTGATAGACTGTAATTTGTCAATGAGGGACCAAATTGTGAACACAGTGAAAGTGTGTAACTATCACCTGAGAAACATAGCATTTATTAGAAAATATTTAACAGAGGGCAGTACAAAAATGTTAGTGATGAGTCATGTAATATCAAGGCTTGATTATTGCAATTCTCTGTACTACAAATTCCCCAATACACTACTAAGACAGCTTCAAAATGTGCAAAACCGGGCGGCTAGACTGATAAAAGGCATTAAACTAAAGGAGAGAATAACTCCTGCATTGATCGATCTACATTGGTTACCTGTTAAGGCTAGAATTGAATTTAAAATTTGCTTGTTGACTCACAAAGCACTTACAAGTGATAAGCCTAAATATCTTCGTGATTGCTTGGTCCCCTACCCTGAAGCTACCAGCGCCGCTGTAAGAGTTAGACATGCTGATGACCCACATAGACTATTCGAAATTAGTGTGAATCATGCAATAGGAGGAAGAACGTTCAGTTATGCTGCACCAAGACTCTTTAACGACCTTCCACTCGATGTCAAGAATAGCAATAATGTGGCAGCTTTCAAGAAAAACCTGAAGACTTATCTTTTTAGAAAGT
>NC_090728.1:5525026-5530026 GCF_036898095.1 Palaemon carinicauda
AAACTATCGTTTACGTTATTGTCTTCTTTGTAGTTTTATAGCCCTGATTTGTTATTGTACAGCTAAATAATCTTCAAGATATTTAGACGAAATGAATACTCCCCAACTTGAATCGTCTATACATATCATTAAATAACATATTGCTTAATAAACTTCATATGCATAAAATCCTCAGCTTGCATGTTTATCTTGATGACAATAATTATCCATATGCTATTTCATTCATATATTCTGATATGTAGTATTAGCTCTACGCACTTGCATCCTTTAACAAATGAAAAAACAATCTAAATAAAGATTATAATAACACATGAAAACTGGAAATCCTTAGGACATTTTGGATGTTTAACAGAAAAGATATTGACAAGCTTTGTACTTATTTGGCCTCAAATCAAAGCTTCACAGATAGGAAAAAGTTATCCAGGTTATTGATTAATGGATCTAGAATTCTCTGGCATCCTGACATCGGACGTCATTGACACCGATATTGCTTGTTATGAAAAAAGAATAAAAGATTATTCAATTTAAAACCATAAAATCTGAAATTATCTGTGTTTTAAAGCTCATATAATGATGACCTGGAGCATCTTCACACTGGAATGATATATTGGAGAAATGATCAACTAAGGCATTGCTAACCTCACTTGCTCAAGTCACTTACTAACTATTCAACACTTATGGTGATTAGGGGGTAATTTGCCTACTATCTTTTTTACTTTCCTCCACAGAGAACACAATGATGTTCTACTGTTGCTGAGGAAACAAAAAATACCTAAGACGGACACCTAGCTTCTTCATTCATTGCACAGCAAAACGGGGCACTATATTTCTTGTATATAATTAGATTCTCCTTAGTAGGGCGTCTGAGAGATTGAGTTAAAGATCTTTTTGTGGCTCTGTGCAGGACAGTTAGTTCTGGTGACCACCAAAGGACTGGCCGCCGTTTATATAAACCTGTGTTTTTTGAGAATTGAATTGACTCCTGCTGTATGTAGAGTTCCATTCATTAAGTTTATGGCACCATATACACTTTCAAACTGTTCTACATTCTTTTCAATTTCACTTAGCTCCTAACACAGCGAACTTTTTAGGGGTGGAGGATTGTATCTATAATAATTGGAACATGATCATTAGTATGCTAATCATATAATATTCTTCACTCCAAATCAAGATGGCGGTTGGATCTTGCAATTGAAAGGACTATGCATGACAGGGTACCTCTCTG
The DNA here is from genome assembly GCF_036898095.1 of Palaemon carinicauda. Lineage (NCBI taxonomy): Eukaryota > Metazoa > Arthropoda > Malacostraca > Decapoda > Palaemonidae > Palaemon > Palaemon carinicauda. The sequence continues at coordinate 5,526,252 of NC_090728.1, forward strand.
AACATGAAAGTGTGTAGATTCTTCCGTATTAAGGAGTCTCACACATTAGATTTCCTTAATTAATGATATAATATGGCCCCTCATGTTTGCTAAAACATCACCCCATACGGGATGTCTACTATTCAAATCTATAAGTGAAAAAAAAAAAGATAGAGGGAGCAGTCGAATCACCTCTACTAAATTATCATTTAAAATTTTATCAATTGGAGGCAAGTCGAGGGAACAAATTATATATTTTCTCCCTATATCAGTCTGTAAAACCACTGAGTACAGAGGTGTACGAATACACAAAGATGTTTGGGGAACATCTCGAAGAATGTGTTTGCAAGGACAAGGAGTAGTATCATCAAGTTTGCTCTCCTGTAGACATTATTACGGGGGATTGCTGACGAATGATGAGCTTAAGTACATATATGGCGCTCAAACCCTGACAATCTTATTGCACAATGGAAGAAAAAATTACGGTTTATTTTTTGGAAGACCCCTTGGATGGAGTCTTCCCATTAGCAGTCGTTTATCTAACACTATTTCCCAGAGGTTTCCTTAAAAACACTTTTGATATATTGGGTTTCATATTTGTCTTGTTCTGTGTGTCCTTTTGATCTATTTTTGAGGCAGATGGTGAACCTCAACCTGAATCTTTTATTCATTCCAAGTTATCTTCAGGTTGATATGAAACATCAGCAGACAAAACATCAAATTCATTTGATGCCATGGACAAGGGTGAGAGAGATTGAAGTCTCTCTTTTTCCAATAATAGATGGTAAGCTTCTAGGTTTTTAGACCTTCCTCACTACAGGTGTACCAGGTAAGATGGTTTTAAGTGGAACCTCCATCAAATCAGGCAAGGGCATGGCCTGAGGGAGGTTTGCACTATATTTTGTAATGGGGGATGGAGGTTGTACAGATATAGGTATTTCTCAGCGTTGATACACCATGGACAACCATCAGGAGGTAATATGCCTACCTCGTCACACAGTATTTTATCATTAGATGGTGGATTTCTTTTTTCTTTTTTTTCTTTTTTTTAGAACTATTGGTAATACTTGGTGGGTTTGATTGTAATGTCGTAACATAGCTATTTGATTTATTTAATAGTCTTTTGGAATGTCCCACATTTATATGTTTTAAACTGGTTTGTTGAGGGCAGCTTTTTCCAACTCATATATCATGTTGCTCCTGTCAGTGGATTTATGATTTGAGTTGCAATTGAAACACCTTGCCTCAAGTGCACATTATCCATGGTAAGATTTGGAGCAAATACCACCCTTTTTTTTTTTTTTTTTTTTTTTTTTTTTTTTTTTTTTTTTTTTACAAACTTTGCACGGGTGTCCAAATTTAAAAAAAATGAAAGCATTTAAATGGTTTCTGTTTGAATGGTCGAACTTTAAAAATTTCCTTTCCAATAATAATATTGTGAGGTACATCAGTGTCATGGAAAGTAAGGATATTCATCGATGTGCCTTGGACATTGCGTACTTTCCATACATTTAGTGGACATATGGCCAGTATCTTATACTCTGTAAATTCACACAGGTCTATGTTAAAAACTATTTCCTTTCTATTGCTAAGATTTAGGTGGGGTTATATGTATAATGTAATATCATCATTATGTGGTTTTGGTTGTACAGTATACGGATTGTGTGTATGATATGGCATGGATAAGATAACAATTTTTCTTTTTTCCGATTCGAGATATATCTCCAGGTGCAATAGTTCTTAGTTTTTCTTAGTTAAATTCAATATTTTCAAATAAATACCCATAACCCCCTTAGATTTTCCTTTTTCTGGGAAGGGATAACTAAATCCATCATTTTCAAACCAGTAGACCGGTCTATAAACATACAAATCCTTCATTACCTTATTACAAAGAGCAGAAAATATGTTCGAGTTATTAATTTCAATCTTATGAATATAGCATATTGCATTAAATGCTTCTTCATGACTATTGTAAGATATCCTTCAATCCAGGTTTCATTCTTATTTTTCTTATATATCCATAGCACTCAAATGCTTAATATAGATTATTGGAGCTTGTCTCCATAGAAATTTGTGTAACATGGATTCAAAGTTTCGTTGTATTACCCAAATTAATTGATTTTAGAATATGAGTAGAATGGGCCTTTTCTAGTCTTAAGGTCACAAACAGCATTTTCCGTAATTAAATTAGCAGAGGTCATTAACAGTGGCCTGGTTTCAGCATATCTAGGGGATGGGGAGTAAGTTTTCGAAGGGTTAATCGTCAGCGATTGTTTTTTTTTTTTTTATAGTTCACCTGTTCGAGAATATTAAGTATCATATTCTAGAGAGGAAATAGATAGGACCAAAACAGATATAGAGGTACAGGTGTTAGGTAAACCTGTCTGTTAGAACTGAGACCAAGAAAATGATACTCTCCATGCCTGTAATTATGGACTTTCGACCAGAAGATGACAGGCTTACCTCGACGATTGGATCTCCCCGGATTCCGATAACGCAACCATAGTGAATAGTTCTGCCATAAAAGGTCCAAATATCTTCAGATGCTAAGATCATCAATACACTCACATATAGCTTTTACAACAAATACATCTTAACTATGATCCAATTTCCTATTCATCTAAGCATGCAGTAATAACGGATGTAGCAATATCCACGTCATTAAAACAATGAAAAGAAAAATAATAAATAAAGAAAAAATGAAAAAAATATGATATATGCACATATATAAACATAAATAGAAAAAAGGGTAATATTACACACAAAGTAAGTACACCAAGACGAAATAAATTATATAAAATTAGGAAGGTGTGGAAGTAATATTAAGAAAAAGAAATAGATGGGAGAGAGCGAAATTTAGACTTGAGCCGATGGAAAATTTCCCCAAGTTCAGAGTCCTCTTGCCCGTCACAATGCTTCATCATGGATACGATATTCCCTGTTGAAGTACGATAACTTTATGAAAACATTCTCTCGTTAAGAGGGTTACCTATGATGAAAGACACCTGGTGGTAGAGGGGTGTTGAAATCTTATAAAATTCGACTTAAGTAATATAAATATTAAGGTTTCATGTTACTAATACCGGTAAAAGATATGAAAGGTTCAGAGCAATATATATATATATATATATATATATATATATATATATATATATATATATATATATATATATATATATATATATATATATGGCGGATATGACCCCTTACATCTCGATGGAGTCACTTGCAGCAAGGTGTCAAATTGGGTTTAAGACGATGAACACACTGTCTCTTCGACTTTTACTCCTGATGCGTGGCAGTTTATCTTACTTGAATTAGTATGGACAGGTAGGGATCAATTGCCCTACTTAGATAGGCATTAAGCATCACAAGGAACAGGCTAGCTAAAGATTCTTCTATGGATTTAGTCAGTCAATGTAGAGAGAAGATGACAGAATAGCTCCCAGTCTCGGGCGTAGCAGAGTGCTAAAACTCTCCCAGTATATAAATACTACAAAATAAGTGAAAATTGGTAATTGGAGAGAGAATTTATGAAATATAGTTTGCATATGCTAGTCCTATGTGAAACACATTATAAGGTGATTGGTAAGGAAACTTTAGAGCAAAACACTATATATATATATATATATATATATATATATATATATATATATATATATATATATATATATATATATATATATATATATATATATATATATATATATATATATATATATATATATATATATATATATATATATATATATATATATATATATATATATATATGTATATATAAATATAAATATAT